>NC_138151.1:2107500-2127500 GCF_964199315.1 Orbicella franksi
ATTGGCCGAGTCAATTGCAACCAGGCAAGTTTGAAATTACTGAATTCTGTGTTATGGTTTCTTAAAAAAGGAATGTCCAATATTCGCTTTTCAATATTGTTAGAATGGGCAAGTTTCATTTCAATATTAGTTTTGAAGGTCATTCCTGATTGCTTTCATCAGCGTCGCCAACGGTAGATCGTATAATAAAAGGCATGATTATATTGTAGAATGTACCAGATGTATTTTCTCTTTCTAGGAAAACATCAAACAGTGGTCAGTGTCACTTAAATGCGTGATGTCATTCATATAGCCCTTTAGTTGTGACTTATATTTTAAGTGTTTACTTTAGCTGGGCTGCCCAAAATGGGTGGAAATTTCCGATGAAAATGGATGGAACAAAACTGAGCACATTCAACAGGATATTTAATGTGTACAACACTGTTATAAATATATGTTATTGGCTGGCTAGGAGGTCTGTATAGTGAAAAAATGTGACAGAGGTCTTGAAATGCTGCCCGTCAGGCCGCAGGCTGAGGGCAGCATTTTCAAACCCGAGGTCACAGTTTTCCACTGTACGGGCCAACCCTAAGCCAGCCAATAACATGTTTATCTTTTTTCTTGTGGTAAATTGGCTTACAAGTGGGTTTGTTTATGCAACTTTGTCATTGAATTTTGGCTTATGCGGCATCTACAAACCATTTGTAAAAATCTAACAAGCAAAGGAGCGAGTAACTCAGATACTGGACAAAAAAAGATCTATTAAAGAACAGATTTATTTTGAACTACTTTACGTTAGTTGCATTTAGTTCACCAGTTAAGTTCTCCAAAATTGTTTTTCCTGTGTGAAATTTTGTGCAAAGTTTGAAAGTGTACTAAAAATACAATTTCTGTCAGTCGTTACAAATCACTCGAAGTCAGACTTTTCTACGGTAATTTGAGTAGCAGATAGTTAGGAAATTTGTCAAGTGTATTCCACAGAAATTCTCTCAAATACAGCAACGATCAGAGAGGTAAGCCCAATTACAATTGAGTAGACTCATTTTTTTACTTAAATTTGTACAAAGAGAGACACACAGGATTACACACCATTACAGCACCGAGTTACAAACAGCCAAACAATTTCTCACAAATTACTCACAACTTTACTTACAGTGACTTTCCTTGCCATTTAAAGGAGAATAGAGATAAACTTGCGTTGATCAATCATCTATGGAAGTGTGAAAAGGGCGAAAGATTAACGATTACAGCTAACTCGTTGACAAATTCAAAATAAATCAACTTGATGGATCCTGCCCACTGTGGCGGTTCGGATAAAAAAATTCTGCCCGCTCTAGGAACCAATCAGATTGCAGGATTTGTTAAATTCTGCTCGCTCACGAACTGAGAAAGAAGATAACATACAATACTGTACAAATCACCAGATGAACTCTCAACATCTCCCAAAAAATCAAACATTGGCATAAATGCATGCACTTTACGTGTGATTAAACATGACTTCACATATTCATTTCCAAATAAACTTGAAATTATATCATTGTATACAATCCATTGATAGTTGGTGGTGATAGCTGATGAGGCTAAAGGCTTAATCAACTATCACCTCATAAAAATTGAAAGTGAATTATTGTTTTAGTAGAATTGGAGCTAAATTTCCATCAAATATAAATATGATTTCCAATCATTTGTCAACATAATGTCAACTTCATGATCAATTTTAGCAAAATAGCACTTGCAGATAGAATTGTTATTTCAAACTTGCATTTGTGCATGGTGCACTCATTGATTCATTGGAAAATTTGGAGGTTTTCAAGTCACATGATAGTCAGTTTCCTAAATGTTTATGGTTCTTGAGTATTTAATCATCAAGTAATATTTCCAAATTTTCCTTGCAATATTGGAGAAACTAGAAAACATTGTCATTATGTGGAGGACCTCTGGCCACTGGGCTCTAATTAATAGCTTTTATAATTAACCACTACATTTTCTCCGATTCCTATTGGTTTACATTGACCACGTGAGGCGATGGTGTTCATCCACAGAGAGACACTATCAGCTCTTATAGTCCACCACTAAATTTTCTCCGATTTTTATTAGTTTAAATTGATCACATGACTCGATAATGTTCATCCGCGGAGAGACACTATCAGCCCATAGTGCCTGTCTGAGGAAAATGCCCGGATGGATAGTACTCGTCCGTGATAAATTTTCTGTAAACAAGTGAGCTTATAAAAAACTAAACAATTGAGATTGTATTAAGTGGGTTTTGTTTATTTTCCTTTTTAAATTTTACATTTGGCTTTCACTGCTTTCATCTAAAAAAGTTGAATAAATAATTTAACATAAGTTTTGAACTGGCATGTGAAAGAAAATTTAGTGGTGAACAATAAAGACAACAGAGTATTTGTGTCTCAGAACTATCCGTCTGATAGTTATCCCCTGGAAATTTGATGTTCTTAAAACTAGCATATTTGCCCTCGAAGCTTCGCTTCTCGGGCAAATATTTGTTTTAAGAAGATCAAATTTCTGCGGGGCAACTATCAGCCCATAGTTCCTTGACAGAAACACTCTACTGTTTAAATAGTGTAGTAGCCAGCTTAAATAGTGAGTAGCTAGCCAGTCAGATTGCAGCATTTGCATGTACCAGTATTTCGTATACTAGTAGAATTCTACTAATCTGGTTTAGGGTTAGAGTTGTTAAACCATTGACTCCTGTACCGCCTGTACCCGCCTGGAACAAGCGTTGGCCTTTGTTCCACTTCTGACGTCATCACCTTTGACTAAAATTGGCATCACTTATACTCAAGTTCTGCAGGAGGAAAAGATCTTTCGAGATCAGAGTGATCAGCTTAATGGAGCCTGAAATACCAAAATGCTCAGAAATTTGAATGAAAGACTTGGAGCAAAATATCTTGTGACTACACTTAGCTACTCCATGGTAAAAATTGCCCATCTCGATGATGCTTTCTCAGAAATTTTTGAACTGGAAGCAAGCCCAGTAGGAGGTCAATCACTGTAGCAACAAGATAAGAAAACGAGAAAAAGGAAAGGCGAAATAAGAATGTATAAAAAACAAAAAGCCTAAAGACGTGGGTCACTTTCTCATCCAAAATCCTCTGCGCATACCTGAGCAAAAATCTCCTAAAACATGATGCTAGTGGAAAAAAAGGCATGCTGTCATGTTGCAAAATGCCTTTTTGAGTAGATTGGAGCTAATTTGGCTCATATCCAGACTGAAAGTCTCCAAAATGTCCGAAAAATGCGTTTTTGGCAAAAAGCTCCAGGAATCAATGGGTTAAATTCACATCAGATTGCATGAATAGGTCAGTCGGTCATCCCCATAGTGCTGGCTGGCACAGAGGGAGGTAACAAGGCTTTTCCATTCTAACCAGTCTTTTGTGTAGATGATGTTGTTATTGTTATTAATATTGTTAACTTACTTGACTTCATGTAGTACTGACAATAAGTTGTTCTTTTAATTTACATCAGTATTGCGCAGTGTGCCCTGCCGATTTGAAAATTACTTGTCCAATTAGTCTCTGTATGATTTTGTACTCTTCACTTGGTCCAGTCACTATTACGTACTGACAAGATGGGTAAATAAACTGTGACATTGAACTGCAACTTTATCAATTAGGACAAGCCTGTTTTCCAAAACCACACATAATAATTCTTTTGTGGACAATTTATTTTGTACCTGTACATGTAAATTCATGAAATCCTTGAGAATCTAGGAAGTTGTCTTTATCAATATCGAATTTGGACATTTTCTAGAGATCTATTTTTATCTTGGACCAAGAGACTACTGATAAGCCATTGTTAGTCTTCCCAGTATCTCTGTCATCAGAACAGACGTACATGTACATGTATGTTTATTTCCAACTGTTGTTGATTTCAGTGTTGCACTGTGATTTGACCCAGCTGAAGGAGTTTATTGAGGATCTCATATTGAAAATTAACAGTAAGTGTTGTCACAGGATACTCACTCCACCTAACAGAAAAAACAAAGATCTGTATGGATCATATAAAGGGGTAGTATGAGACAAATAATCACTTTTCAGGTGGGTAATTTGATGTTCAATTTTGAGGCTTTGTTAATCATACACATTGTCATTTGTTGTATCTTGCAGTTAAGTCGTCTTGTTGGGAGCGGTAGGCTGCTATGTTTTTGAGGTTAAATGGGTTAGGTCATGCAATTTTAGGCAATTTCAGCACTGATCAAATGGTCATAGAATTAACTAAAATCTCACAAAAACAGCTCAAGACTATGGAAGATCTCAAACAAAACACAGGAAAACCAAGAAGAGACATGGATGGACAAAACTGGAGGGGATTAAAATGGATTGCATTTTGGTAAATTTGGGAAATGTCAAATAAAAGTACAAGAAAATAGAGGGCTGTGAACAGTCTAGCTGGTCAAAACTTCATTGTCTCAAGAAATGTTTGTTGCAAGTGTTGGCGATCTGAAATTGAGTTCTAAGTGTCACCAACTGTTCAAATGCCTTTCCTGGAAAACATTTTGTCCAGTACAAGTTAATTTACTGCAGGCTGTAGTCTATTCATAGCTAGTTCAACCTCGTGTGTAGATTGTTATCTCAGTGTTTCAGCCAGAAAAGTTTACTTGAGGGCCAAAGTGGCTCCTGAAAATCTTTTTTAGGGGCCAGTCTTTTAGGAAAGGGGCCAATAAATTTAAAGCTGCAGAAGGAAAAAATGCATCAGAGTACGAAGCAAAATAAAGCAATTTATTAGGATCTATGATAAAATTTTATAGTAAGTGCTTTTTGAAGTGTTTCTACTCAATAAAGTTTCTTTTGAATCGGATACTAGTATGAAGGATCCGTGCATTACAAAAGAAGAATCCTTACGCATAAATGACGTAGTCAATGCTCAAGGGTTTGCAATGCATTATAGGGCGATTTCAAACACGGTCAGCCATTTGGAAGTTTTCCTATGTGAGAGAATCAATAGAGCAAGCAAAAGGACGGATTGACTTCTTTTCTTATGTTGAATGGTTTAGAAGCAAAGATCTTTCAATATGATTGTCTAGATGGACATAATGTGTGACAAAACAACCGTTATTGATCGTCAACACAGAGAAATTTAGTCGCCATTATGCCGTATTATGGTGTCTAAACCAGAATTTTTGCCGGGTCGCCAAGGATGAAATGCTTGTTGCATTGGCAACCATATCGATCTCAATTTCGAGCCCTGGGATGGCTTTTAAAATATTATGCCTGTGTTAAGCCTGCAGTCTTGTAAAAGGGAAGGGCCAAATTGGCCCTTTTTTCGTTTTTCTGGGGGCCATCTCTGATTGTAACGCGGGATCCCCGCAATGGCGCGCTCTGGCGAAAACACTGTATCTGACATTCGATCAAACTTACATGTAGTTTTGAATTCCACCAAAGTAGATCAAACGTGCAAAGTATGCATGTGAACGCACTGCACTAATCTATGATTACTGCTAGTTGTAAATTTCTGCTGTGTCATGCATCATACAAATTCCTCAAAATATTTTTGAGTGCCCTTGTCATACATGTATGTATTACATGAAACAAAGCCTGTTCCAGGTTCTCGGTCAGTGGGGACATTCGAAAAATCGGGTAGGCGATGAGCAAGGTCTCGGAGGGAAAAGGAGAGGTTGCCCTCCCCTCTCCTGAATCCCGCTCGTTACTGATCCCACTTGCTCGTATTTCTAATTTAGCTGATATCCATGCTGAAAATGTCAAAAAATGTCTAAAAAATGTGTTTTTGCCAAAAATCTCTGGTTGCCAATGGGTTAAACTAGTAGGTTATACAACACTTGTCAAGATGACAATTTTTAAAATAATTTCCTTGAAAGTGTAACACTTTGCAACTGTTTTTCACAAAAGACTTGATGTCTTTGCAGTCAAAGACCAGTCCATCAGTGAGAATGTCCTAATGCATTCCAGAGAAAGGCCCCTCTGTAAGCAATAGAATTTTGCATATATTTTGAAACAAAACTCGGTGCTATGAATGTTCTCAGTAGACTCTATAATTTGAGAGATATTTTCTGTTGTCAGTGTTATTTAATATAGCACTATCAATCAAATCTGAAGTTTAATTAGGAATTGTTTTTACAGCCTTTGACTGTTATACAAGCTTTCAGTCTTCAGTTTAATTTTACTAGTGAGTGGGTGTACAATTAAGTGATTAATGTACTGAAAACTCAGGAAAATAATTTTGAACCATAGAGACACGGCAATCAAATAGTCAAAAAAAAACTTAGGGAGGTTAGGTTTATGCCTGCAAAATATGCGTTAGTTGAGTTTAAGCATCAAAGTATGCATGTTGTAGAAAGCTGCAGTAGCTGGGGGTTTCATTGCTTGAGAAACTTCTATTGTACTGACTGGCCTTCCATTACTGGTCTCCAAAATCAACAAACAAATCTAAATCAAAGTATCAGAACAGTGCTGATTTCTTTAGAACACACCCTGTAGGAAAGCACATGCTAAAAGACATGCTTCTTATCTATAGGGGGATACAGAACCTAGCCCGAGCTGTTGAGGTTGTGATGGTGCAAGCAAAGAGAATTTACGCTTTGATAATCAAATTAGAAGAGTTATTTTTCTTTCTTTTTCTCCCACTGTTTTCTCGAGGAAATAGAGAACACCTTTGTTTTTTCTATCAAGTCATAGAAACACTCATGCAAGTTTGAGAGAACTTATAAACAAATGGTGGAAACACTTGCCACCCAAGGGTTTTCTTGCTCTTGCAAACTTTCACTATTGTTTCTATAGCCTCAGTAGAAATGGGGAAAATGTTTTCTATTTCTTAATTACTGCATACTTTAATTGTTTGATTTTTGTGTTCTACTCTTAACAGAAGTGTCATCAGATCTTGTAATTCAGCTTCAAGAAAAAGACAGTCTTCTCCTTCAGAAACACACCATGAAGGTTACTGTGGGACAACTGATCAATCTTCAGTCCAATGTCAAGACAGCAGGTGCACAAAATGTATCAAGACCTACAAACTCCAGAAGAACCTTTGACGATATGCTGCCTTATACATAGTGCCTTGTACATATATGTAGTTAGTTTAAGAGTCAGCTGTTCAAAAAGCTCAGCCCCTTGGATTGTGGCATTCTTAAGGTAAAGGTCTTACTATCAGCTCAGACATATTCCACAAGGCCTAATAGGTCAAACCTAATAGGTCAGACATATTTGGTCAGACTTATAGGTCAGACTTAATTGGTCAGAACTCATAGGTCAGAGCTAATAGGTCAGACCTATTAGGAGAAAGATACTTCACGTGTGAAACATGATTATTAGCACACAACAGTAATCAATCTACAGCAGCTGTTGCCCTTTCTTGTGTTTGTTTTTTTGTTTTGTTTTTTTCTGAAAACCAGTTAAAAAGAGGGTATATCGAACAAGTAACTTATTCCAAATTTTCAGTTATTTTCCTGCCAGCTGTACACACTTTTAGGACATGCAGGGTACTGTGTATACATTTGCCCAGAAGCCGAATACTATATTTCTAAACGAATTCAGAAATGAAATTTGTAGGATTAGGATTAGTTTTGTAGCAGTGCAAATTGCATAGTTTTGTTACTCGTGTTTTAAAAGTTTCAATTGGATTGTTCAAAAACAATTGATACTATACTTGTGTAAATAAGATTAATATAGAATATATGTTTCATAAAAAATAGTAATAATAATATTTTATATGTATATATTTTACCTACCTTGCAAGCTTCTACTTTTTGAGTGTTTCTATATATATCTATATTTATTTCTATATAGCTGTTGAGCAAATTAAATGCACATGCATGCCAGTATCACTTTTTTACTGCTGTTCAGCATTACTCACAGTACAGCCCATTTAATGAGGAAGATGGCTTTTGAGCGGTAGTCGGGAGTGGGGGGGGGGGGGGGGGGGGAGGAGTGAAGGGAGGGGTGGGGTGGAGTACTTCAATTAACATACTGTAGATATGCCTGTGGCAGAATTTGGCATCCTTTCTTTCCGCCTTTCTTTTTCACTTTGATCCCGGTGAGAAAGTGGTATCAATTTTTTCTCTTCTAACTTTGTATAGGGATTGTAATGTGTGAGGTCTCAAGAACCTTTGTTACTCACACTTATTCTGCATGGACCGAAAGTTAACACCTCATCAATAGCGAACACTCGTAATGGGCAACATTGTCTTAAGTTTAATTCTGAGGTTTAAATCTTTTAATCTTAGCTTCCCGGTCTTTATTCTAAAATAACGCATGCACGGGTTTGCTATTTTAAGTCCAGGTGAAATGAGCAAACATTTTTTCGCTAAATATCACGCTACGTGACTTATGCGTGCTAGTTTTTGGTCAATGGCACATGAAAAGTTACCATCCATGCTTCAAAGTACGTGCCCCACCTTCTTGAGTATAAAGACTATGAAACCAGTAAGGGAGCGTTTTCATATTACATCATAGCATCCATATTAATTTGTAAGAATATTAAGGATCTGTTACCAGGATTCATGGTAATAAAATTGTAAAGGCGTTCTTTAGTGAAATAGTATAACAACTAGGAACCTGCAACTACCCCATATTCCTGTCACGGCGATTTTACAGACCGATCTAATTTTAGTTAGAATTTACCACGAATTCAGAGCCCCGCAGAAACCTCGGTGAGGAATCAGAAGCACGGACTTAATTTTTAACGCACTGACGTTATCATTTCACCGGAAGATTAAAATTCCCAGCGGTTTATACTCCCCCCAACCCCCCGCACTCCTTTCGAGAGGCCTATGCGGAGAGGCTCCACCCAAAAGAAGTACTTTTTTCAGGCTTCAGGTATATAGAAGAGTAGGGATTTCACTAGCTCAGAATTATGAAAAGTTGGGAAATCTGTCATTTAATCATTTTTAAGGGCATTTTATTTTGAACAAACGCACCTTATGGCTTATCATTTCGTTTATTATGCACTACATGAAAGTGACAACAAGACTTCCTTTTTGGCGATTCATTCAAAATACGGGCCAGTTAAGAAAGTGTGTGGAAGGGATTCCTTTTTTCAATTAAACTTACGCGGAAGGGGTACCTTTTCTGTAAAATGGTATAGAAATGGTAAGGCGTTGGACCTCCGGGCCGAGCCTCTACGTAAAGAACTTTGTGTAGTAGCCCCGCAGGGGACTTCGAGGGTCTGTCGACAGACTGTCCAATCCCTCGCAAATAGGAAAGCATTTCTTTGCATCCCCTTCAACAAAACATTCTCTTTCCCTTTTTTTGGTCTCGATCTACATTTTGGCTACAAAATCAAATGACTGAACACTGATGCATCGGTTAAAAAGGTTTCTCGAACATATAAACAATAGCCTCTATTTGATATGAAAATGTTTAGCTCTTATTAACCGAGCTGGAGGTCTGTATGGGAGAATCTTGACCGAGGGCGTGAGTACAGACCGAACGCAGTGAGGTCTGTACACACGACCGAGGTCAAGATTCTCCCATACAGACCGACTTAACTCGGTTAATAAGATGTTTATTATATGGCAAAGAAGAAAACTTTAATTCGGTTAATGTAACTGGTTTGCCGACAGTTTGCTTGCGAACGGCGATGAGCTTAACTTAAACCTGCCGAAATTTGCTCGTTCTCTTTACTTGTTTCTTTTGTCATGAGGCTTTTTGGCAGTGCCATAAATGATTGAGAAGAAAATAAAAGAAAATGGTGAACATTTTTGTATTTTAGTTTGCTACTTTGTCAACGCAAAATGAAACCGGTCTAGCTAGATGCCGGTCTAGATGGGAAAATCTAGACCGCGGTCAATATCGATTTCAGCCAATAATATTCGTGAATTCGGTAGTTCCCAGTCTTTGTGAGACGCAGCCATATAATAAGCTCGGATATTGGTCGGTGGACATTATCTCTTCGGTGGAAGCGAACTGTTTCTGAGAGCAAAGCTCGAGAAAAACTTTGAGCTTCACGGAACAGATCATGTTCAAGGACAAATATTCGAGCATATTTTTAAGTCAAATAGGTGTTATTGTGTTAATTATCAATCAAATATTCGCAAGTCTTGAAGTCTTGAAAATTGAATATCACTCGGATATTCTCCACTTCGACTGGGACATATTCGGTCACGTGACGTGTTTAAATCACTGACACCTCGTAGGCGAAGTCAGAAGACTATGAACGCTTGAAATGGTCTTGACGCTTTGTTTAAAAACAAACTATATGAAGAAACGGCCAATAATGCAAGAGAAAGATGAGCAGTGAAAAGCGATTGTGTGACACTGGCTAGGCTTCAAGATGGCCTCAAGAGTAAACTGTCAAAAAATGTGCTTTGATTTATTTACTGGTATATACCGTTGATGTTTGCTTTACTAGATACCTCCATATTACTTTATTTTATAATGCTTTGCTAATACCGTGCGCCTTATTATAAAAATATTCATAAGGATAGACTTTCTTCTACGATTTTGCCGCCTACAGTAGACCTCGAGTAGTTCCTCTTTCGCTAAGTCCGTCGAGCGCGCGCAAAAAAAAAAGGGCGGGATAAAAACAGGCCGAGCGGAATCTATCTCGCGCGTTCTAACCCCAGATTTCCCGCGGCCATTTGTTTCACGCACCTTAGAGTCATGTTTGACGGATTAAACGTACCCTAGCCCTGTAGACTCGTGGTCTTCGGTAAAACAATCGTGAACTAGAAATGATTAACCTAAACAATAGGCCTTTGCGGCAGTTGGTCAGGTTAACGATAATTTCTAAATTTTTAGCTTCAGCTAAATGACTTTCAGAACTGGAAAGAGCATGTTTTAACCCATAGACCTCTTTCGTTATTTATCACTACAAAGGGAAGCTGCTGGCGATAGAAAGAGGGCATAGAATTTCCAAAGCAAAGATTTTATGGCAGCTTGGAAACTTCCAAAATTACAAGGATTTGTATGGAAAATCACTGGAGTGTGATTAAAGGGCAAAGCGTCTTCTTTCCATACAAATCCTTCCAATTTCTAACGTCCATAAAAATTCCCTCTTAAAGGATATAACCCTGAAAATTTGAATACACGTTTATTTGTAAATTCCATTTCTGATAACATTATGCATCACCAATGACTAAATCAGTGTTTTCTTGAAAGCACATCACGTGACCAACTAATGGCAAAGCCTATTGTCACTAAAAATAGCAGGCCTTCAACAATAATTTGGAACACGAGAAAATTGTAACAATAACGGTTAACTGTATAATCACAACACAGCAGTACTGTTGATTATTTTATTCTAAAACATTTGTTACTGCAGTAACCCAAGAATATACATCTTTTCATTTCTGTTTACCGCTAAATTTAAACTTATATATATATAAATAATTTCTTTCAGTTTTCCCAACAACTGTTATTTTGTGACTTTTATATAGTTATGTTAATGTAAAGAAATTGAAGAGAAAAATGTGAAAAAAAAAACTTTGAGTCAAAACGCTCAATTATAGTTCAAGGTCATTTGAAAAAAATAACACACATTACTTCCTTATGTTAACGGTTACAGCAACTGCCGAAAATACGTACTAATCATAATAAAACTTAGTAGAACTAATTGAAACAAAGAAAAAAACAAACAAACAAACAAACAAACCGAACCCAAGTAAAAACTTATCACGCTGTGTACATTACAACTGACACAAAACAATATAAACAAAGGCACACGAGGCTAGAAAACGCTGACATTTTCTGGGCACGATTTTAGGTATTAAAATAAATTAAACGTGATTTGGTAGCAGTTCTACACTTCAAACAGCACTACGAAGTCGTAATTATCCATCAAGGTGTACGATATAAATATGGGCCAACTGGCCAAGGGTCGCCTTTTGTAGCTCAGCAACATTTTTACTAAAGGAAGCGTTATCTGTTCCAAATCCCTAGTCTTTCTTAAAAAACGATCAATATAAAAGCAGGATATTAAACGAATGCGACTCGTTCAGTTATAGAAATTAGCCCCCTCCCTACCCGTGAGGATAGCGTCAATCCATATGCTCATTGCAAGACCACTAGGAGCCGCAACATAGTATGTTTCTTGGGGAGTTTTAACACAAAACGCTGTTCTTGTCGAGGAGCCTTTGTGCGAGTTGGGCAAATCTACGTACACGTCTTGTATGGCCTGGAAATAAACAATACCCTTGGGCACACGTTGATGTTCGTCAGAGTAGTAACACAGGGCACGCTTCTGTCTGTCCAAAACAAACCAACGCTTTTTCCAGGACTTGATGAGCTTTCCTCCCAGTTTTGACAGGTAGCCTTTACACGCACTGGCTGTCACGCGCACTGATGGGCAGTTTTCTAACACGTGACCTGTTGAGACCAAGTGCTGCACAAGGTTGAGGTCGTGGTGAGAAGAACCATTTTTAACCTGTTTGATAAACAGAGGAAACAATATGTACAGATCAGTAATGTTTGTCACTTTCATTACGAAATTTAGAGAGTCAGTGAATGGGAGTGAGCGTTAACTATAAACAGCTTCTACGTGGTTATTACCAAAGCAGGAAAGGGTGCAATTCAAAGTAAACAAGAGCTACAATCATGGACAAAAGTCTTGGGACAAATTTGCACTTTTGGCGCTTTTGCGTACACGCTAGGCGCGAATACAACTTCACCTGCCTAACTTCGCCCCCCACCCCCCATACAATGTTGAAAACTAGTACGTGCAATTTCACCTGATTTTCAACATTGTGTTGTGGGGGAGGGGGGACAGCAACCCGTTTATAAAGGATATAGCAGCGTTTTCTTCATACTTCAGTTCTAAAACACAGATAATCCGTTACATTACGTAAGTGTCCCAAGGACTTTTGTCCACGATTGTCTGATTTTCGCGTCTCGTGGAAATATGCACAATCAGGATGTTTTTTTTTTTAACCCTAAATGCATTTAGAACCCGAGAATGTGAACATCTGAGATGAGAAAGGCATTTCTAAGAACTTATCCACAGCTTTTCCGTATTTTTAAGTGGTTTTGGACCGATCGGGAAGGGTGTTGATCTCAAACAATCTAGAAACTTTTGTACGTGATGGCAGTGATAACGGCGTCGCTTGATTTGGATACGTAACGAATTGTTTACATTATGATGTACAGTTTTGCAGATACTTCAAGTACTTAAACGACAGATTTGGTATTTAATTCAATCTTAGTGATCACCTTAACAGTTATTACAGCGCGTTTAAGTATACTGAGGCGCTATGCTCTTTGTAGTGACGTCACCGTTTATTGGTCATCGCACAGTACTCTGGCGAAGAAAAACAGTGTTTCGTCAATGTTAAGTATCAACGAAGTAAGAAAACCAGTGAAACTAATTTTCAACACGAGATTTACGGTACTGTTTCGAAATTACTTCACAAAAGTCACGTCACAGCACGCTGGCAGTAAATACAACGGTACTCACTTGATTCAGTATGGAAGAATTGACTTTAAACAATTCTTAACAAATGGAAAGTGAGTACCGTGCTTGCAGAGCTCCAAATTAAGTTTTTACTAGCAATAAAGGTGTAGAAAGATCGATTACCAAACACATTTCACTTCGACATGTCTTAAATGTGAGCTTTCGGAAATAAGTAGGTACATTTTAAGGTTTTAAAGTGAGTACTGTTGCTGAGAGCTGTTGAGTTATGCAAATAAGGAGTGTCCTCAACACTAAAAAAATGTCACACAATATTGTTTCGTAAATAACTAAAGGAAATGACTTCCACTGGCGGGAAACAACTTGCTAATATTTGGTTCGGTACCCTTTCGACCAAATTATAGTTTACGATGCCCGCTCACTGCATGTATCATATTCATGATACAGATGACTTCGAGATTTGAAATTTCTGCGCGACTTCCCAGGGTGAAAACCTTCCGTTTTCCTTCCAAAAAAAAAAGACCTTTACTCGCTGTTCGACAGACATTCTTGTCATATGTACAATAATCTATAATGCCTTATGTTCGTTGCTACCTTGAGCGTTAACCACGTGTGTCCTTTCAAATACCGCACGCGCGAGTATGAGATAGAACAAATTCCGATTTACGCCACGCGTTTACGTTGGGAAAAATTGAAAAGAAAAAAAAAAATGAGCTTAAATAAACCACAAAATAGCTCAAAAATAATCTTTGTATTACGATCTATTCACAGAGTCGAGAGAAAACACATTTAGACTGTGGAAAACCGCTGAAAAGTGACATTTTATTTCTGAACTGAAATTCAGACAATCATGGACAAAAGTCTTGGGACAAATTTGCACTTTTGGCGCTTTTGCGTACACGCCAGGCGCGAATACAACTTCACCTGCCTAACCTCGCCCCCCACCCCCCATACAATGTTGAAAACTAGTACGTGCAATTTCACCTGATTTTCAACATTGTGTTGGGGGGGAGGGGGGACAGCAACCCGTTCATAAAGTAGCAGCGTTTTCTTCATACTTCAGTTCTAAAACACAGATAATCCGTTACATTACGTAAGTGTCCCAAGGACTTTTGTCCACGATTGTAGTTCTTAAAAAGCAGAGCAGCTAAACAGCAGTTAATTAACACTAATTTGATACACACTGTTGATACTTAACACTAATTTGTATTAGTAAGTCGAGTCTAAAACCATGCAGTCGAAAATAAACATGTCCAGACTATTGTCAAATACCAAACCAACCCCACCCCCATCGGCCCCATCCCGCCCCTCACATGCACGCCCGCATTCCTGTTCCGGATACAACCGCCTCCCATCGCGCCTGCCCAGTTCGGCAACCAACGATGATAAGCGGCTGTATTAGCAAGCTTCGTGATGGAAAATGAAATAAATTAAAGTGGCTTATTGTTTAAACAGCTAGGTTTCCTATACCCATTTCCCAGTGTGGGGAGGGGCAGTGAACAGTCTCCATGGAAACCTCCAACTTTTTTTGTTACCTTTGCAGGAAGTCTTTCTTGAATGGCCTTCTCCGTCATCATCTCTTTACGAGCTCTGTCGGCCGCTGCAACTTTCTCAAGTTCTTCTTGCTTCTGTTTTTCAGAGAGGATCCTTTCCATCTCCTGTCTTCTTACCCGTTCCAGTCCTAGAGCTTGTTCAAGTTCTTTGATTTTGTCGCCATTGTCTGTGATGTTTGTGTTGTTCTTCTGCTGTTTGAGTTCAGCTAACTGCCGCTCCAGCTCTACTCGTTTCTCCTTTTCTAGTTCAAGCTTGCGCGTTTGGTCTTTGGTTATCTCGTCTCCACTGCTACCGCTTTCGTTGCTGTCTTGTTGTTTAGCGTTATGCCAAAGGCTTTCTGCTTCTTTCTTCAGCTCTATCAGTCGCCTCTTTTCATTCTCCAAGCGCTGTTTTCGCTCCTGAAGAGTGCAACCTTTTCCGAGCTGCGATATATCTCGCATGTTTAACGCTGACAGAATCAAAGGAGAATCTAAGCCGTTGCTTCTGATTTTCTTGTACTCTTTCTCAAGATTAATCAAACGCGACTTCTCTTTACGCATTTGTTCTCTTTGATTCTTAAGTTCCGTTTGGAGACGCCGTCTTTCTTCTTCCGCTTGTTGAAGTGTCTCCTGCTGCTGAACTTGTAAATCTCGAAAGCGCCTCTGCTCTCGTTGGAGTTCCCTTCTTTCTTCCTCTCTTTCCTTCTCGAATTGCTGTCGAATCACTTCCCTCTCTCGTTCTAATTGCTCGGCCGCTTCCCGCTGTTTCTGCTCTAACTCTTCCAGTAAAAGCTGCTCAGTTTCAAAAAATTCAAACTCGATTTGGCGTTCACGTTCCATCTTGTCCTGTTTTGAAATCATGGTATCTTCTATTTCCTTCATGGCTTGAGCATGCTTCTCCTCGAGTTCCACAAGCCGCCTTTTCTCTGATTCAATCATTTGTTTTTCATGCTCCTGCTCCCGGGCTGCATTCTCCAGCACTTCCAACCGTTCTTGTTCTAGTTTGTTCAATCGCTCGCGCTCCTCTTGAAGTCTCATCTTCTCTTCTTCGCGTTCTTCGTCGAGTCGTTTTCTCTCGAGCTCAATCCGTTTCAGGGCTTGTTGTTGCTGTTCCTCCAACAACTGAATCCTCTCCTTTTCTTTTTTAATCTTATTATTCTCTTTTTCCCTTTCCTCTTTTAACATCTTGATCTGGGCGTTCAGTTCCTCCTCCAGTTGTTGTATGACCTCACTTTGTCTGTCCTTCATCTCCTCAAGTTTCTTTCTTTCATCCTCGATCAGTTCGCTATCAAGTTGCTGGCGCTCGTAAGTAAGAACCTCTTCCTCTAAACTACTCAACTCCTGAAGCGCTAGCTGTTGCCTCAACTCTTCGATGGCCACTCTTTCCTTCTCTGTTCCTTCTTCCCCTTCCAGCTTTGCTTTCATTACCTTTAATCGCTCGTATTCTTCTTGTCGTCTCTTTTCCTTGTTTGAGCGTTCGAGTTCTTGCTTTCTGACATTCTCTTCGTATTTTTCTTGAAGCATGATCAGTTTTTCTTTCTCTTCTTCAAAATGTTGCAGTTCTTCTCGCTGTCTTTCCAGTTCCTTGATTTGTACTGCTATTTCTTCTTCAAAGCTGTTAACGGCTTCCTTGTGCTGTTGTTCCATTTCTTGGAGCTGGCGCCGTTCTTCTTCGAGTTCTGTCTTTTCAAACTCAATTCGCTTAACAGCATCTTTGTACTCACTTTCCAGAGACAACAAACGTTCGTTTTCCTTTTCTAGTCTTTCCCTTTCTTGCTTGTCTTTTTTGTATTGCTCAATGGCAAGCTCCACATCTGGTTAAAAGAAAAAAAAGAAAACTATTCACCACAAACGCTCAAAGCATTTGCGCGCGCTAACGAGATACAATCGACCCTTCCAAACCATCCTGTAATTGTAGTAAAAACCTCTTACTAACCGAGTTCGAGGTCCGTACTTTAAGTTACGGACCGAGTATTGTCCACTCCGATTTATGACCCAAGCGCAAAGCGCGCGGGTGGTAAATCGAAGGGGAAAAAACGAGGAGCCGTAACTTACAGTACGGACCGAGAAGACGAGGTTAGTAAGATATTTATTATATCTCTACTGTGTGTCTGACGGGTTCGGGAACGATTTCTATCCACGCGGAGTGGCTTCCAATTTTTGACGCACGTCGAAAGCAAAACGAGCCAATTTGAAATCGTTGTGAAATCGTTGTTAAGTCGTTAGCACGTTTTAATACACTGAAAGTTTTAAACTTTTACTTGCAATAAAAGTTAGGAACACTTGGCGATAAATCACGAAACATTTTGACAACGAAAACGGCTTTAACATTTAGCGGGCCGTACTGTAGAATACGGCCGGTTAAATTGTCCAATCACAGCGCGCGTAGTAACTGAGAGATATCATAATAATAACAACAATAACAATAACAATGACAATGACAACGATAATGACAATGACATTGATGATGATGATGCTGATGATGATGATGCTGATGCTGATGATGATGCTGATGATGATGATGCTGATGATGATGATGATGATGATGATGATGATGATGATAATAATGATAATAACAATGAACCAACAAAGAACAAGTATGGTTTAGATTGCCTAAGATTGAGACAAATTAGTAGGGGTCGTTCCATTTTATTTGGAGGGGGGTGGTGATTTCCAAAAAGAGTAATAACGGTCTGTCCCTAACGACTAACTTGTGCCATCATCCGTGAGGCCACTCCACTCCACTCCACCCCACTAAGTACCTACCTGGGTAGTACTGGTCAGGAACGATGGAAAATCGGTTTCCTGGGTTGGATTCCTTGATCCTCTTCGCTTCTCTGGGATTATTAAACCGAAAGTAATTTGACTTTCCCAGACAAATCATACAACCTACAAAATACGATAACATCGTGACTATACGGAATATAGTGTGACACAAAAGTGATAAGTAAGTGGTAACTACTATTACAGTCATTTCCATGTTTAAGGAAAAAACCAAATCTTAACTGTTCGCTTTAACACAGGAAGGCATCCGTGAGAAAATCGATATCGTATTTATATTCCCTGAGTAAAAAAAGAGGGAACTCTCGACTTATTGTCAAGCAAACGTGTGTTAACCATATCTATCCTCAAGTACAAGTTTCAGCGTAAGATTCATTAAGGCGTGCACAATGATTTGAAAGAAAATGCGCAATTGTCACTCTTAGACTAAAAGCGATCAAACTGAGAGTCAGAGGTGAACTTGCCAGAGGAGACGGTAGCAAGAGACGAGCCACAGCTGTATGCCGATGAAGAAATTTCCTGCCAGTTTCCGTGTTGAAGGCAATTCCAACCCAGTACTGTAACATACAGGAGAGTAGGACACTATTTGCACTGGGCAGCTGGACTTGGTATAAACACTAGCTAGGCTCCTGCAAGGGTTCTAGGGATTACAGAGAGGGTGGGGGAAACGGATCGTGCATTAGCTCCTAGACAAGTGAACCAATTTGAGTCACGTGATCACTGGCACCTATATGCTTCATATGCTCCGTAAGAGGACGCTTCATTTCATGAAGCACCCGCACTTGACGATAAAAAACAAATCGCAGGCTCACACGCCGATTTAATTGGAATAATCTCCACGGTACAGGGCGGATAAACCGCGCACACCAAAAATGGAAATACTTAAAATACGCTTGTACATGAACATTTCGTACCTTGCGGTAGCCTGGTTGGCTCCGAGATAGGAATTCCATCCACAGAACACATTGCTGCTTTAGGATACAGAACCACTGCGTCGCCATTGTATTCCGCTATACAGTGCTCACTGTGGACAGAACACACGTTTATTGTTGAGCAATCAACCTTCTCCTTATTGACTGTAGTAAGTTGACCTCAATGTAGAAAGTACTCGAAAGGAGCACATCAAAACTTGTCCTTACGGTTCTATTCCTCTCCCTCTCAGTTGAATGTCGGGTTTGCTTGTTTCTGTTAAAACACCGATCACCGTTTTCCCTTAAATGAAATGAATAACGCATAGCAATTAGTAAGAAGAAAAAAAAAACTGGACAGAGGAATAGTTACATGCAATGACGCTTCACAGATTATGATCGATTCAATAAGGAAAAGATGGAACCTTACTGGATAATCAATGCAATAACATTACCTCTTTTAATTGGACAAAGAGTTACACCAATACTTAGTCTTCCTCCACCAAGGCTCACAAAGTGAGGTTCTTCAGTTTCAAACTTGAGCGCGGAGCCCAGCTCCGTAACGGCAAGTGCGCGTTCCTAAGACAGAAACACAAGACAGTCTGACATTACAGCTATTGTCTAAAACAGTGATACAGCTGGTTTAAGTTTCTTCACCCGATCTCATTGCAATATATAACAAACACTTCACAAGCCAAGGAATTAGGAGACGAAGTTCGGTCCTCCCCTATCACCTTCCTCGAAGAGATGAAAATTTTACAATTCGTAAGATCAGGTTAAGTCACAAGGAAATCATAAAAAAGAAAGTTCTAGAAAAAGAGGGGCGCTCTGAAGGTTTTGTAAGTGTCGTTTACGCCTAGAAGAAAAAGTGAAAATGCTAAAAAGTGTTTCAACGATTGAATATCCATCAGGATCTCACCCTTTCTGTGAGATTAGTGCATATACCTGACTTCAATGTAATAAAAGAACGAAAATACAAAGGCTGCATAGAAAAGAAAATCACCTCATCTGTGCCGCCCCAGACTTTCAGCTCCAACTTCATTTTAATGTTTAGCGATCGTCAATTTGATTCGACGAACTACAAAATTACATTTCACGGCAACTTAGTGTAAATGCGCGAATACAGCTCGAGGAAATGTTTGACTAAGTTACAACAGACTGGGGTAAATAAGCCAGAACGAGTATTTACGAGAATTGCACCGGACAATCAACGAGCGATGAGCAAAGGAAAAACATGTTTGTTCCGACAACTTATCAAACAAAGCCAAAGTTAATTTCATTAAAAAAAAAAGTGCGCGGTAATTTCATTTTATGAAGTACTTCTGTCATTCATTCACAAAGAGCTTTCAATTTGAGCTTGTGCTGTCAAGTACATTCGCTAATATTACCGGCCGAGGGGTTATTATGGCGCCTTAATTCTAATTGATATCAATGAACGTTTACTGTAACACAGTCAGTGTTTGCGAAACACACAGGAAAG
>NC_138151.1:3387500-3662500 GCF_964199315.1 Orbicella franksi
CACGAACAAAAAGGTTCGTTTCTGCTTGACCTGATTATTTGCGGCTTACTGCGTAACTAAGAAAACATTTCATAACACTTAGTTGTCAAGACAATTCTCTGAGCTAATTTTATCACAGCCTATCATTTCATACATCACTGGCGTCATCAATGCTTCTTATCATTTCAATCGTTATGAAGTCGCGCTACAGTAATTACGTAAACATTAGACAAGTTATGTTGATTGTCTGTTATGGTTTTAAAAGGAGCAGTGCGGTTATTAGTTCAACAAAATTAACTGCACTTTGGCTAATTCTAAAGAACGTTGTTGTCTTCGTTTGTTTTATATTGTTGTGATATGAACGGAGTTCTTTAATTGATGTTTTCCACGAAACCAGGAGGGCATCATGAAACCGAAAGTGTACAGACAAGAGCCACGCCTCACGGACAAAAAAGGTTCGTTTCTGCTTGACCTGATTATTTGCGGCTTACTGCGTAACTAAGAAAACATTTCATAACACTTAGTTGCCAAGAAAATTCTCTAAGCTAACGTCATCAGCCCATATATATACACCCGTCGGCTCAATTTCCTTCAGATTGTACTTTTCACAAGAAAGCACCCGAACTCGAACTCCTCCTGAACAACCCGATGTATTGCTGTCTGCTGTTCTTAGACTTCTGTGATTGAAGGTTAGTTTCTTTGTATTCTTAAACGTAAAGGTTTAACCTGAGTATGTGCGCCTTTTTTGTGATGAATAACGTAACGACAACACTAGTTGTGGCTTCGAGGTAATGTTAGAAAAGTTAGCTAGACTTAATTTCAGCCCTCTTCTCAAGCCGCAAACTCGACTCGACTCGACTCACTTTTCGTGAAATCATCTTAATTCTGTTGGCTCATACATAAGAAGAAGCCGAAAGATCTTGATATGTAGTCTAACGACTTCTGTATTAATTCGGTGATCACCAGCAGAGGAAACTGAACATGAAGACAGACCAATTCTTAAACAGCTCGTTATTTGTTGATTATCAGTTTCTCCTTTACCCCCAATCATTTACCGTTATATTTGTTACTTCGCATCAACATCAGTGTAATTGACATTTTTGGCCAGAGAAAAAGCTATTTCACAAAATTGATTCTTTTTCCCACCAAGTGACACTGGAGGCATGATTCCATCACTGCAACAACTTTCCATGATTTGATTTTAGTCGAATGACAGAAACGTGAAGGAGTGCTCTGCTTCTTCGGTATGTGCGGAAAACTACTGCAAAACTACGTAGGTCGATTCATACTGAGTGTTAATGATTATGATTAATCTGCCTTGATTCATAAGCAGTTGATACTGGAAAAGATAACGGTTTAGTGAAAATATAATTGCAGTTTTATGTATGAATAACAATATATTAGGCCTTAGTTTTGGTCTTGTCTCTGTAACACATGAACTGAGTTACTCTTTGCCACACAAACAGACACAACCGTAAAGTTCTTGGGAGTTGGCAAAATGCTTCATTTTAAAACCAATATAGGTAACATAGACGCCCCCAATCTAATGAATACAAAGGTAATATAGGATGCCTAATTAAATCGTCAGTTACAGTTGCAAAATAGTGGCTGATGAAGTACTGATATTAAAACACTGGATTATCAATATTTCTTTCTTAAGTTTCTTTCTAGCTTACACTTGAAGAAAGACGTATTTTCAAACTCCAGCGTGAACTCCATCCATTTTCATGTCTGATAAATCTTTCCAAGCAACAATTTAGATTTTTTTTAAACCTTTTTAAATGAACTATTTTTCCTCGTCAGAGATTAATTCATATCTTAATAAGTAAACAGAATGAGAGTGTCATTGCTGTCCCGTTTATGTCCGTAATTCTGGGAGGGTTTTTTAACAATATTGTTAACTATTTCTTCTCCATGTGTTCCTGTCTCAAATATCAGTAGCCAAAGTTATCGAAAAACGATATCATCTACGCATCGAAAAACGTTCGCCCGATTCGTTTTTATGGCAGTGTATTATTATCACGGTCTATAGACCTCAGCGGTCAGGTTTAGTGGCTTTGCTTTGTTTTACACCACAGGTAAAAAATGATTAAATGCCAGTTTAATTCTTGACAACTTGTTCCTGTTTAATTGCGGCTCTCTTTGAGAACGTTCGAGAAACTTCTAATTGCCAATGAGACAGCAAATAACAAACCATTCATTAGTTGACATTAAGGACCTTTTTACACCCCTCGACTCAGGCGGTCCTTCGTGCACTCTAACTCCTTTCTCATTGTGAATTTCTCAGTCACTGCATAGCTGCTGTCGCCGTTTCTTTGATATCTGATAATTCAAGTTTGTTTTTTTTCTGCGTTAAACGTTAAGAGTAATCTTGATAGAGTTTTAGTATAGGGATTTCCAGCTATTTCTTGCTTAGGAAGCGTTGCGGTTTAGGAACGTGAACAATTAAATGTGTTTGTTGCCTCAAGAAGTTTTCTGATGCAAGCAACGCCAGTTGTGTTATCGATGAGTTCTTTTGTCTATTGCATTCTTGTTTCCGCATTGCTCAGAACGCAATTTTCTACGAAAAGAGGAAAGCTGCAACAAGATTTATTATCCGTTTTTGAGTTCTTTCAACAACCGAGTTGCAAAACCCTCTTTAACTTTTTAAGTTAGAAATTTTAAGAATACATTCTTTCGAGTCGAGCAAAAGAACCGTTGCGACGTCTTCTGAATTGTGCAGTCAAAAGCCGAGGGGCACATTATTTCTGTTTGCTCACAAACGCAACTTCTCTAGGAATAGAAGGAACTGTTGTGAGCTTTGCACTGAAGATCACTTTCGAACACTTCTAAAGAACTGAGTTTCAAACCCATCTGTCGCTCTAAAAACTTTAGTATTTTTTAGTACGAGTCAAGCAACATATTGGTAGAAGCCGAAAGATCTTGATATGTAATCTAACGACTTCTGTATATGTTAATTCACTGATCACGAGCCGATGAACTGTACATGAAGAAACACCTATTCATAAACACATAGCTTGAAGAAGAACATGAAGAAAGACGTGTTTTCAAATTTGTTTTAAGATTTTTACCTCGCGCTAGCTAGCACTCATGCGTAAACTCCATCCATTTTCATGACTGATAAATATTGAAACTGTCTTTTCAAGCAACAATTTAGATTTCTTTGGTACCTTACTTAACTTAAATAATTTTCCTCGTCAGAGATTAATGCATCTTTTAATAATTTATTGCCCGGAATGAGTGTGTATTTGCTGACCCATTTACCTTTGTATTTCTAGAGGGATTTATTATAACATTGTATAACTATTTCTTCTGCATGTGTTCCTGTCTCAAATCTCAGTAGCAAAAACTATCGAAAAATAACATCCATTTATTGAAAACTTTTGCCGCACCATGCAGTCTTTTTTTTTTTTTTTTTTGCTGCAGTGCCGGTATTATTACGCGTAGTCCTCAAATTCATTTCTTGACAACTTGTTTCTGTTTTGTTTTTAGCTTCCTTCGAGAGCATTCGAGAAACTTGTAATGCTTAGCAGACAGAAAATAATGTCCATTGTTTAGTTGAATCGGGCTCTGTAGCCAATACTTGCGTGCCTATGTTCAATCTACATGTATTTCCACGCCTCATTCTAATCAATGTTACTTTTCAACAGATCACGTGAGCGAGAAACTTCACACACAAAATGGAATCGCTGAAGGAATTGCTGAAGCCTAAAACCTTCAACAGGATCAGTTACGTAGCAGTTATTTGTTGGATCCTATTTGGAGTAATCCTGCTCGGCATCTTTGCAGAAATGGAGAACAGTGAGTCCAGGTTTGATTTCCGCTGTGCTGCGAAAAGTGAAAAGATAGACCTCGTTCGAGGACAGTGTTTTGAACAGTACGAGAAACAATACAACAAATCTGGTGTTCCTGTTTACGCCTTTGTGATTTTGAATTTTTCTCTCATTGGAATTGTTGGAGTGATTTACTCTCAAGGCGTTAAGTCAAGAGTGGATCAGCTGCTGGCAGCTAATCGCGAAAGAGATGCCGAAAGACAGAACAACGACAACCCATCTGAGCGAAAACGCAGGTTGTTTGTGGCGTATCTTTGTCAACTTGCCACCAGATTTGCTATGGGAATTGTTTTTATAGTCCTACAGACTCAAGTTCTTTATCCTGCCAATTTCCCCTCCGACTTTCTTTGCCAAATAGCAGGAGGCAGTCACGCGGCGAATGGGTCATCAACCAGCAACATTCAGAACAGCACCATGTACGAGTGTCACAATCAACGAGCAACGAGGAAAACCTTCTGGATTCATGCTGTCACTTTCGTAAATGGAGCTCTTGCGCTTAGTATACTGATTGAGATCATCTGCATCTTGTCACGAGCAAGAAAGGGAAAGAAATTCCTGGAAGATTCGCAGTTTCTGGCAGATCATCTCCCCCCTCGAGAAGAACAAGACTCTCGAGAATCTGTAGATCAGGAACTACAACAACAGGAAGATTCTCGAGAATCTGAAGATCAGGAACTACAACAAGAAGACTCTCAAACATCTGAAGATGAGGAGCCACAGCAATTACCGTCAAAAATATCCACATTGATGGACAGCCTGAAGGAAAGTATCAGACACTTCACGGAGAGACCTACAGATCTTGAGGCCCTGTTTAAAAAAGATCACGGTGATCCAACACGTAATGAAGATCTGAAGATTGATAGTATTTATACTAATTTGGTTCTCATTACAAACACGGCACAATATGATTTCTCCGGCGACAGAGAGCGACAGCTTAACGTCTACCCAAGACCAAAAGGAAATTCTCTACCGAAAACACGAGGAGATGTTGTTGATGTCAAAAACGAAAAAGTCCTCATTGTTGGCCGTCCCGGCATCGGCAAAACATTGTTCTGTACAAAATTTTTACGTGAATGGGCATCTAACCAGCGCCTGTTCAATGCTAAACTGCACTTTGACTTTGCTCTCCTCCTGAAATTCAGGAAATTTAACTCCGTAGAACAACTCAGCCTTCGTGAACTGCTTTCAGCAGAATTGTCACCGCCAGAATATCTCAATGATGAAGTTTTGAGTTACATTCTTGAAAATCCCGGCAAACTACTTATCCTGTTTGACGGCTTGGACGAGTCTGCATATATTTCAAGTTTCCGCGATAACCAGCCCGTTAGCATGAGTGAGGAACAACGAATGCCTCTCTCTGCCCTCCTTTACAACATAGTGAAAGGACATCTTCTCCGCGGAGCCACTGTTTTAACAACTACAAGACCCACTGCCGTTTCAGACGTAAAACATTTTCCTTTCCGCAGAACATTTGAAATTCTTGGCTTCGCATCCGAACAAGTTGAAGAATACGTTAACAACTTTACGAAAAATGCAGCGGAGAATGACACAGGAAAAAAAATATGGCAGCACATCAGCACTAATATGAACATTTTCACGTTATGCTATATCCCTGTCAACCTCTTCATTGTTTGTTCATGCTTGCTGGAAGTTCTAAATTACAAAACTCTTTCAACTGGTCTTCCAGAAAAGCTGACACGCATTTACCAGATAGCAACAAAACTGTTTTTCTTCAGACACAATGAGCCGTATCGTGACAAACGCCTCCATCGGGAAGACATTGAATCAAAAGATTGGCCTCCTGAATTCAAGCCACTGTCGAAAATTGCTTTCGATGGCATAAGAGAGAGAAAACTTGTCTTTGGTGCAAACGAAGTCAGCAAGGATGTAGTTCAAAGTGCGCTCTTTCATCGCCTACCAGATCTTCAGACTGACTCATTCAAATACGAAGCTCAATTCTGTTTCCTTCATTTAACCATACAGGAATTCCTCGCAGCAAAGCATGTTGTTGATACCATGAAAGAAGCAGAATTAAGAAGATTCGTTGCTGACCACATCAATAAAGGTGAATGGCAAATGGTAATGCAGTTCGTGGCTGGTCTGCTTGGTGATGGAGATAAGCCATCTATCGACATATTTACCGAGCTTCTTCCCAAGACAACAGACGAGAAAGATGAAAGCGAGCTGATGCGAGACGATTCAGGGGAGCGACGCACAGTTACCTGTTGGCCGACTTACCACGAAAAACATTTAGCGGTGACATTAATGAAGTGCATATATGAAAACAATGAATCAGGTTCAGTTGTTCAAAGTAAATTAGAAGAGATTGGCTTCAATGCTGTAAATTTTAGTTTTTTTCGCCTCGCACCTGCTGACTGTACAGCAGTGGTTCATGTTCTTAAAACCTGTCAACAAATTTCGCTCATAAATTTGTCCTATAGTAACATTGGCTCGTTGGGTTGTGTAGAGATTGTAAAGTTGTTTGACAATAGGCATTGTAAATTAAGCGGCTTAAACCTCAGGCACACTAACATAACAGATGAAGGTGTAAAGCAGTTGAGTAATGCTCTTGTAAATAATAATTGTCAATTAAGCAGCTTAAACCTCAAGGACAATAACATAACAGATGAAGGTGTAAAGCAGTTGAGTAATGCTCTTGTAAATAATAATTGTCAATTAAGCAGCTTAAACCTCTGGCAGAATAACATAACAGATGAAGGTGTAAAGCAGCTGAGTAATGCTCTTGTAAATAATAATTGTCAATTAAGCAGCTTAAACCTCAGGGACAATAACATAACAGATGAAGGTGTAAAGCAGCTGAGTAATGCTCTTGTAAATAATAATTGTAAATTAAGCAGCTTAAACCTCGGGCAAAATAACATAACAGATGAAGGTGTAAAGCAGTTGAGTAATGCTCTTGTAAATAATAATTGTAAATTAAGCAGCTTAAACCTCGTGGCAAATAACATAACAGCTGAAGGTGTAAAGCAGTTGAGTAATGTTCTTGTAAATAACAGTAAATTACGCAGCTTAAACGTCGTTTTCAATAGTAGAATAACAGGTGAAGCTAGACAGCAAATTAAACAGGCTAATCCCAACTGCAAGGTCTTCATTTAAATTGTTTAGAAATGATTGCCATTGTCTTTCAACAAACTTAATCGACTGGCTTAAGCGAACTGCTAGGATTGTTGTTGTGTAGCGACTGCAGAAGGCAAAAAACAGACTCCGTAAAAAACAGCTTTAGCTTTAAAACATGTAAAACACTTTTTCATCGCAGTGACTCAGGATACGAATCATCATAAATGACTATATTCCAAACTCAAATGAAGTGAAGATGCCTGTGGTAAGATGCAGTTTGTTTATAAGCTTAAATTGTGCTATAATTTGATATTCTTACACATCTTCAGGGAGCATCTTGCGTACGCGAGATGTGACTTTACGGAGTTTTTGAAAAATAACGAAAAGAATTCATGTAACTCAGCTTGAAAACAACACAAATGTTTCAGGCTAAACACTTTAATGAGCAGCTGTTTATATTCAAGGTAAAATATACACATGAAGAAACGTGAACTTAAGCTTAAAACAAAATGGTGTCTTAGCTGTTTTCTCGACGGTTTTTTACGAATCCACTTCTTGAGTTTGAATCTGCTTCAGTTCAGCTTCATACATCATGTTGAAAAGAAAATCAACTCAGAGGACCTCAAGTAGACACAGCTTCTTTAACTTTTGAACATTCTTTTCAACAGCATCGCATAAGCAAGCTGAAAGAGGGAAGATAAATTTACCGACCTTGCCCAAAGGCGGGAAACTCGTAAACTGAATGAAAAACAACAGGTGGCGACACTTTGACCGAGATTAGGATCGAAATTAACCAATCAAAAGATTGCTGTGTTTCCTGAGAGGTCCTCCTCGTGAGTTGAAAAACAAACGACGTGCTTAAAAACACAAAATGGCTCGACCATCGAAAATCAGGGGAAGGGATAAATTCGGTGAATCTATAAATGAATGTTTTACTTCTTAGAAGTAAATCTAATTATGATGCAGTTTGCTTGCAACGGTATAAAGTAGACATTTTTGTAGATTACTTTTCCTGACACTTGTCGTTCCTTTATTTCTAATGGTCCAGCCTTTTATTAAGATAGTGCAGCTTAGTTCATAATTTAAAGCCAATCTCTTTGTATTAAGATTTTTTTTAGATGTACTTGATGTGAGGATCAACTGAATTTGAGACAAATGTAAAAAGATTACTCTTTAATTATTAATATTAGATAAGGGAACAGATTGTCTGACCAATGAACTCAGGTCAGTGGATTAAACTCTGATTTACTGACTTAAACACAGGAGGAGTGAGAGCCGGTGGGGCAAAGCTGTCCCTTCATAGCCTCTCTAACTATTTTGATAAAAAAGTCTTAACACATGATGTTCTCTTAATGCTAGCTGATTTGCTTCACATTGCCAAAATAATGTTCTAGATGGACAAGTACATGTAAGTCTTCTTGAATCAATATACTTGTAAATATTATATATTTTAGCTGTATCGTTACACCACTGAAGAATGATGAACTTTCAGTAACAAAGTGAACTTTTTGTTTCTCAAAGTAACTAGATGAGGTTAAGCTACATGCAGTATTATCTAACAACAATGTAAATAAGTGGAGCTAAGCTCCTGATTTGTCCTATTCAAAATAAATGTTTGTGAGTTGAAAAGTTTGGTGTCGTGGTCAATTAACAAATCTATCACATTTTTTTTATGGGCTTATCCCTTTTTGCAGTGCTGTAAATGTTCAAAACTCAAGTGGAACCACAAGCCACAGAAGATAGGCAAGTTGTTTTACTGCTAAGCTTTGAACATTTTTTATCAATTCTATGGTCTGAGAGTGTAGACCACAGAAATAGATGGGCATTTGGAATTAAAAGACCTACATTTTGAAGGCAAATATGAGGGATTACACACATGGGCAAAAGTTTTATTGCAATGACTTTTTCTGCTTGAAGTTGCGCCGTGCATAATCCGTAGTCGACACTGACTGATGGAGACCAATTATGAGTAAAGTCACAATGTTTTTGAAGAAGAGCACAGTCACATCCTGGGGGTGGGGGACGGGGGTATTCCCAGAAAGTTGGGTGGGGGGGTGCAGTCCGCTTCTCAAAACCCTTACCCTATTTATGACCAAAATCTGCAATATTCCTACCCTATTTATGACCTGACCAAATATTCAATACCCTATTTATGACCTAGCCATTTAATTAAAACCCTGTTTCAGACCTGCGTTACAATAAGGTCCCTAGTTCAGACCAATGTTAAATTACTATAAACATAATTTGTGCAGGGCTCTTGCTAATTTGATTATGATGAAAAAGTGGCTTTCTTAAAAACATACCCATATCAAGGCTAGAGTGCAAAAACCATACCCTATTTATGAACAAAATGGCCAAAATAGGCTAAAATCCATACCCTATTTATAACCAAAATGGCTGAAAAACCATTCCCTCTCGGGCCACACATACCTACATAGCTCATAAAAGGGAGTACCCCCCCCAAAACCGGGAGTTCAATGAAGTCACTTAATTAGATGTCCTTTTATGTGTCTGACTAGTTTAAAACACGTTTAAAGCCAAATAAAATAAATAGGTTGACTTAAATAAATAATTGAAATTCATTTACAAGTACTTAGAGCAGTAAAATCAAAGTTCCAGTTGAATCCACTATTTACATGTTGAACTGATGTGACTGAAAGAAAGTAAATCAGTCTAAAAAAGCAATCCTACAGTCATTTCCTCTTGAGCTTATCCTAAAGTGGTCTGACAATTAATATTGAAAGTGCTGACAGTCTATGTATGATTTGCACAAGACACTGTTACTCATTCCAGGAGAGTAATGATGAAACGCAAGTTGTGTTCAACAGAAAAACAGTTGTTTGTACTGTCAGAAGCCACTGACTACTGACAAATTCTAATGTTTTTTTTCAAGTTCAAGCCATTCAATTGGATGGCACTTTCTGTTTCATCAGTTTCCAGTATCTTGAAGTCAACATATCTTTTCCCTTGATGGTTTTGGTTAAGAAACTACCAGCCACCATTCCATTTGGCAATTGTGACGCTCCACCATTTCTTCCAAGAGGAATCACCATGGCCATATTACCTGGCTTGTATCCTTTAAGACTTTTGTTTTCATTTAGTCTTTTGATATTTTCTGCAAATACATCTGTGGAAAAAGCACAAAAGTGATGCTCATCAGAATTTGTTTATTTATTTACACATATATCATTGTTTCCCCCAAAGGCACATAGGGGCTTATCAAGGGGAATAACACAGGTACAATATAACAATATTATTTTTCCTTTATTTATCAAGGCGGATTATACATGTACAACATAACTGCAATTTTTACTTTATTTATTCAGGCTCACACAAAAAAAAACACACAAACAACACCCAGAAACTGCACTGAAAAGAACGAGTTGCATATTATTTCAACTATCAAACAGTGGCCACCAAAAAGCGATTAGTATTAATTATAAAACTTTGTACTTCTCAAAAAGAAACCACAGTTGACATCAAACAAGTTAGAGCCAGTTTTTTGTAGCCTGACAGAAACAGCAAGCTGAGGCTTCTCAAAACAATATTTAAGAAACAGAAAACATGTTCTGTGTTTCTATCAAGATTTAGTATAAATCTACTAGTGTTCTATCACAAATGCTGTTCTCTGATTGGTTATGCTATTCATGTTCTATTCTTTTGTAGATAGTTAGTGACCTAGCAGGGTGTGCTGGGGGCCACTTCTTTGTGCTTTCAAAGTGTCTTTGAAGAAGATTTAGATTAAATTTTTGAACGACTAGTAGATTTATACTATAACAATTAGATTATTTGCTCTTGATTTCTATGCGTGATACTTGACTCGGGCTGTGCTCTCATCAACTATCAAATACGAGCGGAAGTTTCAGAGAACCAGAAATTTTGTGGGAACAAGAGCTGAGGCACAAGTGTTTTTACAGCTCTTGATTTCTATGTGTGATAGAAATCTTGAGCTCATAATCTAATTGTGAAATAGAAACACGAGTGGTTTCACTTTGAGTGAACAAGAAAAGTTGTGGGAACACGAGCCCACAGGTGAGCGTTTCTACAACTTTTTCACGTTGTACAGAAAATTCCATGAGTGGTCAACAAATGTAAATTCCACAAATGTAAATTCTCTCTGCTTGAGCCATCATTATGTCAATAGCTTGTGGTAGTTCTGTGTTTCTATCAAGTTTTGGTATAAATCTACTAGTGTTCTATCGCGAATGCCATTCTCTGATTGGCCACCCTACTCACCATCTATTCTGTGATAGACAGTGAGTAACGCAGGGCTCAAAAAATATTTGAATTCCAGCTTGCCCCATGGGCAAGTAACTCTCAAATACTGCTTGCCCAGGGCACTTCCTCACTTGCCCAAGTTTTCAAAGTCCTTAATAATTCATGAAACCAGAAATGGAAGTTATTCACTGGCATGTTCGAATGTAATAACTTGTCTGACTTGCTTGTAATCTTCTTAGTTTTGATCTGTTTCATTTACCATTTCCTGAATTGTGGGTATCTTAAAAAAAACCTTGAATCAATGTTTTCAATCTGTGGAACTGGGTTGTGTGCCACTCCTTGAACATTAAACTGCATCTCGCCTAACTCCAAAAAAATCATTTTGTAGGGAAGCGCATAAAATTAAAAACAAGTAGTAAAAAAAAAATAATTTGTTCCCCCTCTTCAGTTCTGAAACAGGCACCGTGCTGATTTTGTAAAGCTGGCAAGTGCGTATGTTTTTTCTTTTAGGTGGTTGATAAATACATAGTTTCAGTTGAGTGAAAATGTCTGCGTTTGAATGAAAAACTATTTTTGGTAAAATTTTGTGATGACTGCTAATCAATTTTTTTTTAATAGTCGATGGCAGTGCCTTAAGTAAGCTTATATTTCTGTTAGAAAACTTGTATCTTTTGCGAAAGATCGCGAGGGAGATTTTTGGTTGCTGGTGAGGGATTCGTTTTGCAGTAGAAATATACGGCTTCTTCTCAGGTACAGCTTCTACAGCGGTCAGTGATACAACTATGTCAAGTTTGTTCTTTTACTGTGAAACTGGTAAATGCTCACAAAAAAAAACGGCAAAATACTGCTGAAATTTTAAGAAATAAACAGAGCATTTTCGTGCTGGTCACAGTTACTTTTAGCCGTGGAAAGAACTTTGATCAGGGCAGATTTTGATCATATGCTAGGTAACCACGTCTGAACTGTGAACATGTGCCATGCAATAACCAAAACAATGCTATGACTTGTAATTTTTGTCAAGACCCATCTAAACACTTTCCATGTGCCAAAAATTTAGTCGTTACAAAGTCGTTATCAAACATTTACTGGTAGTTGGTGGACGGCTTGCCTGGGTTCTTGCCCATGGGGCAAGTGAGGAGGGAAAGTTACTTGCCCGAGAGAAAATTGTACTTGTCCTGGATAAGCGGACAGGGTTTTTTTCTGAGCCCTGTAACGTAGCAGTGTGCCCTTGTTAACAAAATAGCGGCCACTTCTTGGTGTTTTTGAAGTGTATGTGAAGAGGATTTTGATAAAGTTTTGAATGACTAGTTGATTTATACTAAAACAATTAGATTATTCACTCTCAATTTCTATGTGTGATAGCTGCCTCGGGCTGTCCCCTTGTCAACTATTGTGTAATAGAAACCTCGAGCTCATAATCTAATTGTTTAATAGAAACACAAACTTAAACCAATCAGTATGCATATTTTCTTTGAGCTCTTTTCTAACGGTCAATAAAGAATGCAGATTTAGCATTGAAGTTTTTTTTCAGATTATGATAGTGAATAAGCCATTGAAATAAAATCAAACTGCTCTGGCAAATTTTGAGCCAAATACCACCAAACATACATTTCTATAAAGTCAACTTCTAACTGGGAGGTTAGAGCGCCAGACTTGAAATCTCCATCCGACCACAAGTTGGTGTTGGTATGGTAGTCCTGAGCTCAAATCCTTGGAGTAGTTAAATTGGATTTTTAGCCAAGTTATGTTCAGTTACATTATTTTTACCAGTGTTTGTTTCCAGTGGCCAAGTTATAGATATTTGTTTTATTAATAAAAATTGCAAATTAAGCTCTTCAAAACATTATTTTGTGACATATCAATGAGCTCAGGATGTTTTAAAGGTTCAAATTGAAAAAAATTATAGACTTTTAGTTTTGTAAACATTACAGAGAATTCAGTTGTAAACATAAATCACAAACTGCACTTCCATTTAACCTACTTTTCACTTTCTTGCTCCCTTTTTATAAAACCATTGTGTCATCACTAAGCAGAATTAACTCACCCGCCTGCATCCCAGCAATGTAAGCCAATTTTAACACAAGAGTATTGTTGCAGTCCCCAATGGCAAATACATCTTTTATTTCTTCTACTTGTAAGTGTCGGTCAACTTTTAGACTTCCATTCTTTTCCATCTTGTCTGAGAGCTTGGATTGATAAGCAATAGAGTTGACCTTCAGACCTGTACAGCGGAACACCATGTCTGTTTCAACACTAGTCCCTTGGTCTGTAGTCAGTGTCACTGGCCCAGTGATCCACGGCTTTTCTGAATCAAACTGGCAACAAAATACAGAACAATTTTACGAGGAACTATTGATGAAAGGCGTTTTCCTCCTTTTAATCTCGACTTCTGGCAATATCTGCTTTTGTTTTGAAATGAAAAAAGTACAGGCAGATCCAGGGAGAGGGCGAAGGAAGTTTTCACCCACCCCACCGCACAGAGAACCTGTTTGTGCAGGAGCACACCTCAGAAACCTCTTGGCCATGTTTGAGGCTTACACCTCAGACCTCATTCTTACAGCACTTTCTAACAGAGATCCTGGATCCATTTCTAGTATACAGGTCCAATCACAGGGTTCAGCAGAGTCAGATGATAATTCACTGGCACCAGCAATAAACTCTGTTTTCTCTGATATGATGTGATTAAGAGTATCTCCATAATCCTATTATAAAGTGTTCAGAAATTACTAAGTTGCTAAACTCTGGGTGCAGCTTATCTGTGAGTGCAGCTTATTGATTGGCATTTACAGTATACAGGTTATATCAGAAACTTTGATCTGATTTGTTAATGACTGAATCTACAGCACATGTAAGTTCATAAAATGCTACACAAATTTTTATAGCCATTTATGCCAAGAGTACCAACAACATCATTATTCTGAATGTAATGTCCACTTGGTTTGTTAATATATATTTTCTTTACACTGTACTTACATCCGAGTCATCCAAGTCAACTCATTCTCCAAGAACTGTCTCAACCTTAAGGGCCTTTAGTCCATCATATATCTTTTTAATTAATTTCTGTGACAATCTGTCATCCAAGATTTGTTCCCTGTTGTGCATCAGGGTGACTTTTTTGTTTGGGTAATCAGGGGCTAGTTCACCAACCAACTCCACCCCTACAGCACTGCCACCAATGACAACGATTCTGTTACTTTTCGCCACCTGAAATAAAAAAAAAATCATATTAAACCTTGATACATTGCACCTGCAGTGATGTGTCTTAATACTTCACCAAATTAACCATTTAATCTCCCCTAGTCTTTCATAAAGCAGAGTAAGATAATCACTACACAGGACTAGGTATCACAGGTACCCTGTGAAACATCAAAGAGCTCGGGTATGATAGACCAGGCCTAATGGAAATTTTATTGTGGTAGGTTTAGAGGAATTTAAAAAAGAGATCAAATACTTGGCAGAATGACTTTACTCAACCACAACAGGGTTGGGTCGATACAGTTGACGTTTCTCAATGGAACTTGAACACTTTTTTAACCATTTCAAAATAGTCCTTACGCAAGCTACAATCATGCGACATAATCGCAGAAATGCTTTTTCAACTGTTTGAACAGGGTTTGAGCCCAGGCCAAAACGTTGATCAAGCAAACCAAGTGAAAACAGTTTTTCTCGATAAAAGAGTCATGAAATCAACCAACCAGAAATGGTAGATCCCAATAGATTACAACCTTAGTTTTTAACATTATTTATCATGCTTGTGGGAAAATTTGAAGAAGGGGGTCTAATTAAAACAACTGTCTGACTACAACATCTTGCTCAAAGGATAAGTTGGAAAAATAATTGTTTGCACTCTTTCAACTTAATTGAAGGACTACGATTAAATGCCCAAAAAGGCCAAGTTTGAGATCCACAACATCCAAGAGTAATGAAAAGTTCATGGTTGTAAAAATGTTTCAACATTCGATAGAAAAATTCATAATAATATTTCAAAGTTTCTTAACATTCATTTCATTTCACACCATAAAATCTCACAATAGGGGCGACAGGTCTAGGGGTCCAAAGCTTGGCTATCTTCTGTTGCCAATTTTATCATGCCATAATTTCCATTTCTATTACTCAGGTTAAAGCCTATTACAAAGTGGAGTTCCAGAAAAGAAATGCCTAAAACTTAATAGGGATTTCCAAAGGGGTGGGGTGGGGAGGTTCTTATAGAAAATCTCCCATGGGAGGAGGTATGGATATTTTCTTGAACTACACAATATTTACGAAATAGAAAACATGACAATTATTGTTCCATGTTTCTATCAAGTTATAGAAACATGAGTGAAAGTTTGGGAGAACAAGAAATGCTGTGGGAACACGAGCCAACCTGTGAGTGTTTCCACAGCTTTTTCGTGCTCTCCCAAACTTCCATTCTTGTTTCTATAACTCGGTAGAAACACAGAGAACATGTTTTCTATTTCTTTAAGAAAAAATCCACAATGAAAAAAAGAAAAACAAGTTGTTTTCTTTGAAAATCAAAATGAAATTCTCTTTGCTCATGCCATCATTACGTCAACAACTTGTGCTAGTTCTGTGTTTCTATCGAATTTTACACCAGTCAGTGTGCATATTTTCTTTAAGCTATTTTCTATATATAATTTATATAAACATAATCAGAAGTATGTCACATGATCATGCACGGACATGTTTTAAGTTGATCAAAGAACTTTCAGTGAGATGGCCCTTTCAGACCCATTACATTTACTTGTACCATAAGCACTTTTTAAAGTGTATGTACATGTACCAATACAGAGTATAAAGTCTCTATTTCCATAGTCCTGTAGTTAAAATCACTCTGCATTTGAGCCTACTGTAGTACCCCATCAGACAATGTTTACATGTATCTCTGATACCACAAGGGTGCATGTACATTTATTTCTGCTGTACCCCGCATGTAGGTGGGGAGCTGATCCATCATAGGGTCCCCCCCCCCCCACCCCACCCCACTGGCAATTCATTGCTGGTATCTATTTACATTCTAAAACTGAGTGAAGAAAGTCTAAGATCTTAAAAGGTCTCTTGCTTGAGAACAAACACAACTTTACTTAGACCCCAACCAGGGGTTGAACATAGATGGCTGGATTACAAGTCCAGCTGAAAAGCTCTCATACATGTACAGTAGTTACCAATTGGCCACTGCATCTCTCTTGACAACATTAAAAAGAGATTCAGAAAATGCTGCATACATGTATACTGTGATGCACTGCTGATATGAGCAAAACAAAGCGGTGGTTGGGCTTCCGCTGTAGTTACACATAGCTATCATTATTATGAATAATGATTATCTTTACCTGGTCAGCACATTCACTATACAGTTTTTCAGCATCTCTCATGCTTGTTCCTAGAGGTACTTTACCTACAAAGGAAATCACGGAATAATGATAAGTACAGGGCGCAAAAACATTCAGTATTTGCAATTATATCATAATTGCCACAAACATCACTTTTCAAAATTCCCTGCCTTTACCCTGATAAAATTACATGTAATATTTCCCTGACCAAATAAATACAAAATGTCAGATCTAGTAAGGGCTTCTGGCCTTAACTTACATGTACAACTGTCCTTTCCACTCATTTGTAAAGACTGATAAGTTTGCAACAGATTTTCGTTTTTCATTAGATAAAAATATAGTTGAGATCACGGTGACCCCAAATGTTTCTTCCAGCCTTCAACAGTATTAAATCAGCCACGCTATATTATTTCCATTTTCCCTGACTTTTCTTCAAAATGTCTATTTTCCCTGACTCAAAATGACTTATTTCCTGACTTTTCCCTGACCTCAAGAACAATTAATTTCTTTTTTCCCTGGCCATTTCCTGACCTGTGACAACACTGAATATACACTACACAGTTTATTCCTTTAAAAGATCAATCAACCTCAATTTATCTACAATGTAGCTTACCTGGAAATGGTACGGATGAACCACAAGCAAACACAAGATAGTCATAGCTGATTTCTTCACTACCAGCAAGTGTCACCGTCTTTCTCGAAATATTGCAACTCACCACTCGATCCTTCACAAATGAACCATGCTTGAGCGTCTCCTGATAAGGAATAGAGTCTTTTTGATAAATGCCGGCTCAACAATAGCACGCAGAGCTCCCACATTGTGATGGAAAACACCCTTAGCAAGGGTTGATGAGAATGACTTTGCAGTAGCTGTCAAGTACAACAAGTTGGATGCCACCATAACCGCCACCTACTATCACTACTTGACAGGCATGCTTAGGAGTGGACGATGATGAGGAAGAAGATAAATTCCCCATAATGTATCACATGAGCATGTAATAACCAATCTATCTCATGTGTACAACCTGAAAAATATATCTTATTGTTACGCTGTACTCTCTGATATTAAGGTATTGCAAAATGATCCTTCTGCAAAATTTTGTTTTCCACATTATTACTGATGTACATCATATTGAACCCATATTTAAGAGAAAATTAACCTTTTAGCAAGGTTAAATTACAATATTAAGTTCCTTCAAATAAATCAAACTAATTGTGGGGCATTGACTGCTTATACAAAAACAACGTAACCAGAAAACAAATGCCTTCATGAAAAGAGAACACTCTAACGGTGAAATACATGTATGATTTTCAAGTACCATGAACATGTAAAACAAATTCTTCGTCCCCTAGGATCTACATTGTGCAAGTGCATATAGTCCATTATATATTAGACTGAACTAGTGAAAAAATTAAGTGAACATGAATAGTGCCAGGTTTATCCTAAAATGATGTTACTGCTATGCAGAGAGGATGGGGCAGACATAAATGAAATTCAATAACAATTGTGAATACTATTGATTCAGTACCTGTTGCAAAATCTCACTCTCTACATTGCAGTATTTTTAAAGCTCTTTTCAAATGTTGACTTCCCTATGTTATAATTCATAAATCTTTATAAAATGCTCCAATACATAACATATGAGGTGACCTACAAAATAACTCAAAGATGTCCTTCACATACTTGCCCAACTAATTAAGGACGGTGCCTACTAATTGCAAAAGTTTTCGCGCCAGGTTAGGACCACGCGGAAAAAGTAGATCTTTGGAAGGGCTGTTGGAATCTACAAAGAAAAATGGGGGTAGCCACGCATTTTTTCTGAGATAATTAGCCTTGAATCTCAACAAAAATGCTGACATCAGCATTTTCCTGAAAAAAGAAGGAAAGGATATTTCTTCACAGATTTCCATAGAATTTGCCTTTACATACAGAAAAGCAAACACATTTAAAAGATCTTTAAACTATATGGCAAATGGTAATAAAAAACATTTTTGATATGTTTTTAATGACAAAATCGTTGCAAAAGCGCTTTTAGCATATCTGACAGCCTTCCTTCCTTGTTCAGCTAAAATACAGTCTAAATACCTTTTGCTCACAACCAGAAACTAATCCCGTGTTGAACAGACTTGCCACTTCCATTTCATAAAATAACATGTAGGGGTAACCACTTGTTTCTTAAAGTTACTGATCTTTTTTGAAAACTTTTCCAGTGCCCGTTACATTTTTTCCTGTCACCTCCCCAGTAAGTAAGACATTTGTGTATCTCGCACTTGTCTTGCACACGCACTACGACATCTGCAGGTACATGTTTACAGTTGGATTTCAGTATGATTTTCGACAGATAACAGTTAGGTTTTCAGCTGGAAGACGAAAACAGTTAGTGGTTAGCGATATGCTGCTATTCTGGTGTTCCTGGTTTAAGTACAGGTTCATTAAACTTGATTTGGTCACAGTAGGAAAATTTTGCTTTTATTTTTGTCGTGTATGTGATAGTGTAGTTAATTGCGTCAATGTCAGCCCCAGCGCGCGCATGGAGCTAAACCATGGCTTGCGTGATGCGCAGAACGTGTGCGCACCAACAAAAGTAGGCACTGTCCTTAAATGAAGCAATTTCGATTGGATTGGATTTTCACAGTTTTTAACGGAACAAAGTCAAGTTTCTGTAGTGGTTCATAGTCTGCAACTTAAGTTGTTACATTGTTTACATCTTAAAATCTTTAAGTGTTCAAGAACTAACTTATCTTACCCTCTCAGAGAAAAAAAGCAGTAAGTTATTAGTTACATATTTGAGGTTACCACCTATTCACCCAGGAATCCAAAAAAAAATCCTTGATTTACACAAATCACTGGATGCATGCATAATTTATCATAAACGTAGGTACAAAATAGGATGTTGGTACCTCTTAGGGACTCCTTTCAAAATTTCCGACAAGCACCCCTGTCCTTTTTGTATGGGAGTCCCTTCAGGCTCCTGTGTCTCCGAGGTTGATCTTCATTTGTCTATTTTTAACTTTTTAGCCTTCGTCCTCTCTTGCTGGTAGTCAGAGTAAGTATGAAAACACATGACCTTCCTCAGGTGCAAGTTAAGCTTAATACATTCATGTTCATACATCACTAGCATCAACAATGCTTCTTATCACTTCAATCGTTACTATGAATGAAGTCACGCTATAGTAATTACATAAACAGTTGATCGTCTGTTGTGGTGGTAAATGGAGCAGTGCGGTCATTTGACAAAATTAAATGAGCTCATCTTCATTTCATTTTGGCTAATTTTCAAGAACTATGTTGTCTCCGTTTGTTTTACCGTGGACTCCCAATAACTGGAACCTTCAAGGGAAATTGAAAAAGGGAGTTTAAGAAACTACAGCGCCGTGGAGGACAACGTCAATTAAAATCAAAAGGGCTGTGAGCCACTGAACTTAGAAAATAATTTGTTTAAGGGTGTACTGAGGCATTTCTCTTTAAGTATATACTTGTGATGTGAGGGCAGTCTAGCTTTCAAACGAGCCCATAAAGCCTTTTCCATTCAAGAGTGTGTTGTGATACTTGCAAAATGAAACAGGTCAATGTTAAGAAACTATAATTTGTTACTCAGGCCTACCTACACAGTTTAAATCATATGCATTTGTACACATCTTCCTAGTGTTGCACTCAAAAATGGCAAGATCATTTTGTCTGGTCAAAAGTGATGTATAGACTAGAAGTAACGTCCAATGCTTGCTTATAGCCAGCTCTCGGTTGGCTTAAGATTGTTAGATGTAACCATGGACTTCATTCTTTGGTAAAATTCGAGACAATCCTCTGTTTTAAATAATAATTTATTAAGAGTCCCTGTCTATAAAAATGGAAAATAATTCGGCAAGGGTCGAAAATTCGATTTCGCTCATATTTTCATGGTAGATAGGCTAGGGCATGACAAAAACTACTGGATAGTTTTTTTGGCAAAATATCCTTTAATTTCAAAGAAATATGCAAATTACCAAATTCCGTTAAAATCGTCATTTGACGCACCATTTTATTACACAAGTTTGAGAGCCTCGCATGCAAAACCACATCACTCTTCCGTCTTTAAAACACTCCAATATTTTTGTGCAATGTTTAAATGTGTACTGGGTTGATTTTAGGGAATGTTGCGTTGTCTTTTTGGGTGCAAAATAATTAAATTTCGAAGACATGTATTTCATTCACTTAAAAGTACTTCGTGAATATAATTAATTTTCACCATGTGCGAAACCTTCAAATGGATCAAGCTTCTGGTGGTTCAATCGCAGAAGGATGGTCTACAGATTCCTGTAAAAATTTCTTTGGGCAAATGATTGTGAGCGACGCGAGAGCTTTTCAAAGTACGTCAAAAATGCAAATATTTGACCATCAGTCGTCAAATTTCAATTTACAGGTTAGACGTATATTTTAGCATGCGCCACATGACTTGACCTATGTTAAGTTGAAATAGACAGAGAGCTGATAATTTCGAAATGTTCTAACCTCATTTGCTGTAAAAGGCAGGTCCAAAGCCGATTTGACGTGTTTCTAGTCGATCTCTCACCATTCGTCGCTCATAAAGCAGAAGTTTGCTTTTGTTTACATAGCGTCCGATGTACATCACCATCTGTCAACTTATTTAACGGTCGAATACCATGAATCTGTGACCCTCTTTCGACACATATGATCACCACTGCATCTAAGTCAAAAACGGCTAAGTCATTTGTAGATAGTTGCTTGCTTTGCACTACACCAAACTATTACGTTTGATCATCATGGTTTGATGGCTTGAATCCGCGGTTCCTTGTTCGTCACGCAATGCTGTCATCCCATTTTAGGGGGTAGGGGTAGGACAATTTCTATCCTAATACGTAGGGCTCCGTAAGGCTTGGAATCACTGGGAGCACACAATCGTGTTCAGTAGGAAGAGATTGAATTAGGAAATGAAAAGAATGAATAGTTTACCATTTCCCCTGTTGTTATCTTTTACTCGACCACCGCTACCTACATGCCCTGCGTAATACTGTAACGCTAAACTCATACCCAGGTCTTTTCGCGCTATCCAATTATTTTTGGTTTACATGTAACACAGTGGGCTACCCTCGGGGAAATGGGTGGTGACCGCTTAATGGGGCTAGCCGCTTAATTAGAGGTTGGTGTACCTTGAATATTTAATTTTTCACTGTCGGGCTATAAATTTCTTGGTGAACATGGAGTCAATTCAAGACAATCATGATAGACGTGTGTTTGAATTATCACTCGTCATGCACCTTCAATTTCAGACTCCTATCTGCCATTGCCCTTTCCGAAACAAAGTTCTTAAATTTTGGGTGGCCGCTTAATAGGAGTAAAGACAATAGTGAAACCCTTATCGGAATGACCAAATGGTGGCCGCGGAGGTAACCGGTCAATAGGTGTTTTATTTAGAATATTTTATTGACGATAATTTTGGACTGTATTGACAACAGTCCACCATTTTCTGTTACATGCCAATGCCTCGCCACTAAGCAAACAAAATACGCCAAATAAAACGGCATGGCCTGGGCTATTTACTCACGTAATTACTAATTAAATTTAGTCTGTTTTTCTCAGGAATTAGACACGTTGTGATTTCCTATTTTTATTTCAGCTAGTTCTTGCTTCATTGATCTATAATTTGTTTATGGCGATTTTCTTAAAATTCTAGAGAGTACAGGCACTAGCTTTATCAGCTGTTGTCTGAAACGTCAGAACGTACAACAAACGTGATCTGAACCGACGCCACGTACACTATAGAACACGATTATATAAATGCACACATATTGTTACATATATGAATAAACAGATGAACAATGATTAAATTGTTTCACTTATCCTGAGAGTACTCTATACAAAACAGATCAAAATGTGCAGCATATGCCGTGACAGCATTGCGTGACGAACAAATAACGGCTGTAAGATTGTGCTGCGCCCACACGCTTATCAGCAATGGTCAGCAATCGATCAAACGCAATATTTTGGCGAAGCGTAAAGCAAGCAACTATCTCCAAATGACTTAGCCATTTTAGACTTAGATGCAGTGATGTTCATAAGGGCAGAAAGATGGTCACAGATTCATAGTATTCGACCAATAATAGGTTGACATTAGGCGATGTACATCGGACGTTAACCTCAAACATAGACAAGCTTTGGCAAAACTCCGATGTGGTAATTATAATCTTAGAATTGAATCTGGGCGACACTGTACTCCTAAATTACCTGAAACTCTTAGAATTTGTCAGTACTGCCGTTCTAACCAAATTGAGAATGAAATGCATTTCTTATTTCATTGTGACCGATACAATAATATTAGACAACAAGTCACAAATGACATCATCAAGAAATATCCAAAATTTGATTCCTTTAATAACACAGAGAAAACAATATTTCTATTTAACAATGCTGATACTTTTATTTGTAAAAAACTAGGTTACTTTACATATGAAGCACTACAAATAAGAGAACTTTGTAACCCTGGAACTTAAAATGACGAATCTTGTAACTAACTATTTTTATTTTTCTTTCTGGTTGCTGTTGTATTTGGTTTCGTTTTTGAGTTTTTATTTAACGATTCTGCATTTAGGTAACACCATCTATATGGGAATACCAATAAATTGTTGTTGTTGTTGTGTAAACAATAGCAAACTTCTGCTTTATGTGCGACGAATGGTGAGAGATCGAGAAGAAACACGTCAAATCGGCTTTGGACCTGCCTTTTACAACAAATAAGGTTAGAACATTTCGAAATTATTAGCTCTGTGTCTATTTCAACTTATTATAGGTCAAGTCGTGTGGCGCATGCTAAAATATACGTCTAACCTGTAAATTGAAATTTGACGACTGATGGTCAAATATTTGCATTTTTGACGTACTTTGAAAAGCTCTCGCGTCGCTCACAATCATTTGCCCAAAGAAATTTTTACAGGAATCTGTAGACCATCCTTCTGCGATTGAACCACCAGAAGCTTGATCCATTTGAAGGTTTCGCACATGGTGAAAATTAATTATATTCACGAAGTACTTTTAAGCGAATGAAATACATGTCTTCGAAATTTAATTATTGTGCACCCAAAAAGACAACGCAACATTCCCTAAAATCAACCCAATACACATTTAAACATTGCACAAAAATATTTGAGTGTTTTAAAGACGGAAGAATGATGTGGTTTTGCATGCGAGGCTCTCAAACTTGTGTAATAAAATGGTGCGTCAAATGACGATTTTAACGGAATTTGGTAATTTGCATATTTCTTTGAAATTAAAGGATATTTTGCCAAAAAAACTATCCAGTAGTTTTTGTCATGCCCTAGCCTATCTACCATAAGAATATGAGTGAAATCGAATTTTCGACCCTTGCCGCGAAATTAAGAATTTGTCTGATTTTTACAGGCGGGCACTCTTAATATTTTAGTTCAAAAATTTGACCAAAAAGTGAAGATTGGAACCAAGATAAACAGTGCTTTTATTGGGAACATAGTTCCTTTTTGAACCAGATCCACTCAAATATTTACTGAGTTAGGTACCAGTCTTGTAGATATGCAGATTATGCAGTTTTTGCTGAGTTATCAATGCAATGATGCTGTTACAGCAGCAGGGTATATACCAAAACGTTTAGTATGATAACACCAAAATTTAAGAATAAAATTCAACAGGCTGAAGTTGGAGCACAATGTTAGGATACACAGATCACAAATCAAGTTTATTAATAGCATGGATTTCTGCCAAGTGATATATGAGACAAGATGATCCATTTCAGTTAGCTTTAAAGTACTATACTGTACATTGAAATTTTGTGTCCTTTATAGTGTTGAGTTCAAGTACTTACATTCGCTTGTAGCCCTAACATAAGGACTGAAGTTAACTCTCTTTCCATAAATAATGCGAGTCCATTGCGAGTTTGTGTCCAAACGTAGTCATTCGAAATTAGTACATCGAGCTGTAAGTCACCTCGAAACTTCATTGAGTCCGTTAAATGACACCACTTCTCATTAGATCCACGAATGAGAAACACTGCCATCAAAACAACCCAGTTTGTAAGTAAATCCTGTCACCTCCACCTGAACAAGCTCGACCCAACACCGGAACTCACTTGGGTATATGCTTCATGTGACAATGCCATTCATTTGTCCAAGTATTCTCACTATGTACTTCATGTCACGCTAACATATAATCTCCTTTCGCTGGCGTGAGATGCTTTGCTAATTTCAGGTGCTTTGCTTCCTTGAGATGCTTTGCTTACTTAAGATGCTTTGCTTATTTCAGGTGCTATGCTTACTTGAGGTGCTTTGCTTACTTTAGATGCTTAAATTTACTTACTTGAGGTGCTTTGATGAACAAGTAGCACAGTGTTCAGGGGCATCCAACGACCGTTTTCTCCCGAGTGCTTTTAAGCGCTGTTTTAGGCTATCTGGGGTACTTTTTAAGTTCTGTAGGTTAATTTTAGGTTGCGCTTAAAAAGAATTATCTGTTCGGTTATTCTAGGGGAACTTGAGTATTCTCGAATTTATTAGGGCATTTTTGTCCATTTCCCCGAAAACCTTAGATCTTATCGCCTTTCAGAAAATGATAGCTGACCTTTTTTCGGTACTCAAAAGGACATTTTTAACAATCAAGAAAATCAGAGGGGATTAAAAGCCTTCCGAACAGATAATTTACCGAAACGATCCGTTGGGTGCCCCTGAGTGTTATAAGCGCTGGTCTAGCATGTCATATAAGATTATGACAATTCGAATCCTAGAGCTGACTCAAGATTCTTTTTCCTTTTCTTCTTTAAGGTTTTTTTATTTTTCTGTCAAGAAATCATCTACCGAAAGTTGGCGTTTGTCTTTCCGTTTCTTGCGTTTAAAAAATCGTCTGGAGCTTTTAATCATTCGTTTATAACGATTGCTTTCGAACTCACAATTGCGGAAATATCACGTAGGTTTGTGAAGAAAAGCCACGAAAACTTTTTCTAAATCGAATCGCCAAGGAGGAACCATAAGTATTTTCCTTACAACGAAAAAATCGTTATACTTTCTACCTCTCGAAAATAACTAACTTGACACGGTGCAATCGACTGTAAAACGGCCTTAGGCGTCTTAGACGGCGGATGTTCCAAACCCGGGGGGGGACTCCTATATGTAAAGCTCGGGATGCTCGTCGTCTCGGTCCAAATCAATGTTTCTGGTTTTACTTAGGGTGTTGATGACGAAACGTCACCATTTTTAGCTGTCAAAGTATCCTTTAGGGCGCACTCGAAGAAATAATAATGAAAGACACGCTCTCATTTCATTCCTGTTCTTAGGTTTGATATCCGCTGGTCTCTGGATTACATGAGTCGGGTGTACAAGTGCGCGCGGGATCCTTTCTTGAGCAGTGGCTAGTAATCGAACCTATTCTGTTTTAAGTGCTATCTTTTAGGGGTCTAATGAAGCTCAAGCAACGCCCAGATTAGTCTCATTTAGGAATTAAATTCAAATTTTCCAACGAGAATCCCTAACCTTTTCATATGGGAGTGCCACCCCCCCCCGCCCCCTCCCCGCTTGGGTTTCCAAATGTCTAACGGGGAGGAGTGAAGGAGTGATTGAGTGAAATCGTGCCACCACCACAACTTGGAAAATAATATTTTCCAAGTTAAAAAATAATTTTATATCGTTTATCCAATGAATCTCGTAGCCTGCGAAGCAAGCGTTTCCAAAAAAGCACACGAAGGGAACGAAACTGCGAGTGAGTGCGAAAAATAAGTGCGTTCCTTCGCTCGCCCGCTTGCTTGCTAACTCGTTCTACCTCTCCGCCCGGAAAAGGATAGAAAACGGCTGCTACGCAGACTACGAATCTCGCGATATTCTAAAATCGTTTACTTACTTTCTTTGTTATTGTCAAGGCTCTCACCAAATTGAATCTGGGACACATCGATAAATTCAAAATAAAAATGTAAAATATTAGCCGTCGTGGTTCGCTTTCTCAAGACAACGCAGAAATTGGTTATTTCACGTTGTTGTTTTGCAGAGGACAGCAGAGAAATGTACCAAGAATTACAACGCACGTGCATAGCCATTGTTCTGCTCATTAAACGTTTTATATAGCGCGCAACGTTGCCGTTACCGTGGCTGTCGTGGTTTCCTCAAGCTCCCTATTGTTGTGATATGAACGGAGTTGTTTGGTTGATGTTTTGCACGAAACCAGGAGTACATCACGAAACCGAAAGTGTACAGACTTCATACCACCCTTACCTAGTTGCCAACATAATTCTCTGTGCTTACGTGATCAGCTTATATATATACACTCGTCGACTCAAGTCCCTGCATATTTCAGTTTCCACGAGAACGCACTCTAATCAATTCCTCTATCATGCTAAATGATGATGATTTTTCATTTCTCTATTTTTAGCTTTTTAGCTTTCGTCGTCTCTTGCTGGTAGTCAGAGTAAGTATGAAAACACGAGACCATCTCGAGGCTCAAGCTCGAGCTAAACTTAATAAATTCATGTTCATATATCACAACCGCTACTGATAGTAATGCTTCTTATCATTTATACATTGTTAATCGAGATGCACAGGTTTATTATTAACTATTAAGTGTAAACCCTCACTAAATCAAGTTTGATTAACTGATTGATTGATTGATTTTAATCGTTACTGTGAATGAAGTCACGCTACAGCAATTTACGTAAACTGTTGATTGTCCTGTTGTGCAGTGCTTTCATTTGACGAAATTAAATAAGCTTAGCTCCACTTTGGCTAATTCTCAAGAACTTTGTTGTCTCTGTTTGTTTTATATTCTTGTGATGACCGGAATTGTTAAGTTGATGTTTTGCAGCAAATCAGGAGGGCATCACGAAACCGAAAGTATACAGACACTAAGAAAACATTTCACAACACTCCCGGAAGGGGGGGTGGGGGGCACTCCGTTATGTAAGCTATAACTTTATGTGCCGCCGTGAAGGATATGGTTTTCGGGCAGTTTAGTCTGGGATAGGATGGATAGGGTATAGAAATCTGACAGTTTTCGTCTAGAATTGGGTTTAACTTACCGGAAAAGTAGCCAGTGTATAACTAATTTGGTCCAGAACAGTGTTCTTAACCCTGGGATCTCGGAGGCAACTATGTAAGATATTGGTTTAGTTAGCTTATGTTGGACTATGATACTGATTAAATTTCTGCTAGGTAAATGGCTATAGTCTGGGATAGTGTGGGGGTTTTTGGTGCCTAGTCTAGAATAGGGTTTCAGAATCAAGCTGATCTTGGTCTAGTAAAGGATCAGTGTCCTAGCAGCACCCCCTACCCGAAGGTTCACAGCGTACCCCCCGGGCAATACCCCTACCTAGTTGCCAAGAGAATTCTCAGAGCTAACGTCATCAGCCTTTATACATACACCCGTCGGCTCAAGTCCCTGCATACTTCAGTTTCCACGAGAACACACTCTTATCAGGTTCTCTGTCCTACTAAACTACCCGGTGTATTGCTGTCTGCTGTTCTTAGACTTCTGTGATTGAAGGTTAGTTTCTCTGTATTTTTACTTTATATTTTTAGACGTAGAGTTTACCTGAGTATGTGCGTCTTTTTGCGATTAATAACATAACGACAACACTAGTTGTGGCTCTCAGGCACTGTTAGCTTTTTTATCCAGACTGAATTTCACACTCGACACTCGAGCAGAGGGCTCAACTGAAATCACGCTACAATTATCCAAATTACTGTGATATCACCTTATTTGTGTTGACTCATAAACAAGACTCTTCTAGGAAGCGAAGGAACTGTTGTAAGCTGAATTGAAGCTCGCTTCTGAATACCTCTATATCTAGGAAATGAGTTTCAAATACAAACCCATCTGTCGCTCTCAAAACCCTTTTATCCCTTAGCTGGAGTTAAGCAACATTAGTTGTAGCCGAAAGATCTTACGTCAGATATAAAATCAACCGGCTTTTTTTTATTAATTTGGCGATCAGGAGCCAAGAAAACTGTACTTGAAGACAGACCAATTCATAAATCTAATAGTCTTATTAAAATCTTCGGTATGTGCGGAAAACTACGGCGAGCCTATGTGGGTCGATCACTTATACCGAGTGTTAATCATGTATAATTTTCTGTTACACAGTCGCGAAATCTTGGCTTGTGACAATCTGATGAAGTCAATGATGTGAAAACATTCGATTATCAACATTTATTTCGCGAGTTTCAGTAGCTTAACGCTTGAAGAAAGGCATATGTTTTCAAATTTGTAAACTCGGGTTATCTAGTCCTCAAGTACTAGAGTCTCCTTCGATCTTCCTATTTTTCTAGCTAGATCGAAGGAGACTCTGCTTCTATGGTACAAGCACTCGATCCAGTAATTTTCATGTCTGATAAATATTGAAATTCAGTCTCTCCAAGCAATGATATAGATTTTTTTCAAGACCATTTCTAGAGCAAAGCGACATCTGTATGGTGATGAATATCGCTGAACTTTCGCCGGACTCGTTCCTGTAGCCTATTCTAGGCGTTCGGCGTAACGCGAAAAACTGCGAGCGAAAAATGAGAAGTGCGGTGCGGGAATGTATTTTTGTGACACACGCACAGAGAAAAAAACGTACTGACTAATTATTAATGTCCCTGCATATTTCAGTTTCCAAGAGAACCGCCACTCGAGTCAGTTTCTCTGTCATACTTTACTACCCAGTGTATTGCTGTTTGCTGTTCCTAGACTTTTGTGATTGAAGGTTAGTTTCTTTGCATTTCTACTTTATATTTTAGACGCGGAGGTTTAACCTTAGTATGTCAGTGCTCCTTTTTTGTGATGAATAACATAGCGACAACACTGGTTGTGGTTCTCAGGTACTTTTAGCTTTTTATCCAGACTGAATTTCACACTCCCCACTCGAGCAGAGGGCTAAAAATCACGCTACAGTCATCCAGATTACTGTGGTTTTTATAACCTTACTTGCGCTGGCTCATAAACAAGCAGCTGAATTGAGGCTAGCGTCTGAATACGTTCAATTACAACCGAACCCATCTGTCACTCTCAAAACCCTTTTATCCTTTAGCTGGAGTTAAGCAACATTAGTAGTAGCCGAAAGATCTTACGTCAGATATGTAATCAACCGGGTTGTTTATTAATTTGCCGACCACGAGCCGAGAAAACCCACTGTACATGAAGACAGACTAGTTGATAAATCTAATATTCAATTCTTCGGTATGTGCGGAAAACTAGGGCGAGCCTATGTGGGTCGATCAGTTATACCGAGTGTTATAATCATGTATGATTTTCTGTTACACAGTCGAGAAATAAGAAACACAATCTGATGAAGTCGATGATGTTAAACACTGGATTATCAACATTTATTTCTTGAGTTTCTTTCAGTAGCTTACGCTTGAAGTCCTTGAAAAAGGGCCTGTGTTTTAACTTGCGCGATCTAGTACTCAAAGTACTCGATCCATTTTCAGGTCTAAGAAATGTTGAAACTCTCTTTCCAATGCAAGCGATAATTTAGATTTTTTTCAAAACCATCTCTGTCACAAAGTAACATCTGTATGGTGATGAGTATCCATAAACTTTCGCCAGATTGGTTCCTGTAGCCTCTTCTAGCCGTTCAGTTAGTTGAGGCGTAGCGTGAAAAACTGCGAGCGAAAAATAGGTGAGAAGTGTGGTGCGGGAAGGCAAGAAGGGCAGTGTTAGCAGGATTTGTCCTCAGGGCTGAGTTCAATGCAGCTTTGCTTCGTTTTTTCCGTGATGTTGGTAGAGTGAGAGCCATGCACCAGAGAAAAAAAAACATACTGACTAAATGTCAATTCAATTCTTGACAACTTGTTCCTGTTTAATTGCGGCTTTCTTTGTGAACGTTCTGATCCGGCTGAGAAACGTCTAGAAGACAAGAAACAACTGATCATTCTTTAGATCAGGTCAACGACCTTTTTCACGCCCCTTGAATTCCTCCACGCACCCGAAGTCTTTTTTTCACTGAATGCCGGCATTCCCTAGTTTATTGCCGCTATTTTCCTTTTCTTGACATCTGTGAATGCAAGTTTTTTTTTTTTTCTGTGCTTTTTATCGTGAAGGGTAATCTTGATACAGTGTTATTGTAGAATTTTATTACTTCGCGGAAAGCGGCGCGGTTTGTCGAGATTTGGGAACCGTTTGCACGATCAAACGTGTTTGTTGTCTCAAGGAGTTTTCCTGTAGGGGCAACACCAGTCGTTAGCTCTTTTGTGTACATTCTTGTGATATCATGTGTTTTCGCATCGCTCTAAACACAACTTCGAAACGAAGGAAGCTGCTGTGGGCGTTATCGATCGCTTTTGAATGCTTACAAGAACCATTTTTCAAAACTATAAGCTTTAAGGAGTTTTAAGAATGTCTTCTTCAGAAGCGATGCGGCTTCTCTATCGTTCTACAGTCAGTAGCTGAGCGTCTTAATTGTCCAGCTAACCAATTTCTTCTTTACCACTAATCTTGGCCTGTCATGTTTTTTTTTTTTTCAATCGATTCATAACGTTCAGTGCAATCAACATCTTTGGCTGGCGAAGATCCTATAGTACAAAGATCATTCTTTTTCGCAGTTAAAGGCATGATTCCATCATTGCGAAAGCCTGATTTTAGCGAAATGTAAACAGTATGTAACGAGTGTGACTAAAAATATACCACTGAATTAGCGTGCTACTGGTGAGGGCGGAAGCTAGTTAAGAAACTACATTCTTGATAAGACGTCTTGGAAAACGTGAAAAGCTAAACATGTCACTGAGGCTGAGCTGAACTTAGATTTTCTCCGGCACACCAGCATTGATAGATGAATCAGTAATAACTGAATGAATAGCCTTGCGAGCCACTTCAAATTTGATAAGACGTTTGGGAAACTGTGAAAAAGCTAAACATATAAATCACAATGTAAAATGAAAGTCTGTTCATTCCTGAGGCTGAACTATCGAACATAGATTTTCTGACACCAACCTTAATAGATGAGCAGTAACTGATGCAAAAAAAAACTAAATTAACTGAACCCCTGAATAGCCTGCGCGCAGGTCTTCTTTCGACAGGAGAGATTGAGTTACCAAGCTAAAGGAGGGCTAATGTTTGCGCTGAGGGAGCGACAAATTAAATTGGCAGTTGTTCTTCCTCTCTGTTTTCAGTAGTTGGTAGAATGCTGAAGATTAATAGTTGGTAGCCGTATTATTGCTAAACCGTTTCGCGCATGACTTTTTATTTGGGTAAACTCGGTATGTTGATCCTAGCGTCAAATCCATTAAAACGCAATTGATTAAATCAGTTTCAAGCCACGCAATGGTGTCCATTACAACGTCTCACGCCAGGAAATGCCATAACATTTACAAGTTGTTTGTCAGTTGCTACTGAGACATGGGTGGCCGTCGAATGATTTAAAAGCTGTCTTAGCCGTCCAAAATAAAATTGGTTTTCAAGACAACTGCCTTTGTGTATCCAAACTCCCTCAGTTTTCATGCTGTGCAGCTCGCCTTATTAACTAACTGCTCTTTTTGTGTCAGATTCTGTGCGCGCGTTTGCACGGTTATATTTGTAAGTTTCTTTTCGTTCTTCACTCAATTCAAGAAAACGGAAAAGAACAAAGCGAGAAGAGCTTTTGCAGTCTTGTACATCATTTTAACATCTGTTCACAAGACTCTCATAGAATGAAAGAAAGCTCTAAACCCTGCCAGGATCTCGTTTGGTCATCTTGGCTTATATATTTTATCTCACCTAAATGTAGAGACGTACCGATCCTAAAACGACTGTCCATCATGCTGCTTCTCTTGCTTTTCAAAAGCAGGAAATGGTAACACTGCATGCAAAATGTAATTGAATTAATGTGCACCTTCAACCTTCAAGTTAAACAGCGTAAGGAATTATTGCCTTGTCAGACCTTTATCCGCCTACTCTGTCTACAGACGTTTATTAATTTCTTTTACTTCATTTTTTCTTTTTTTTCTTTTCTACGAGTTGTTCTTCTTCGTGAGTGCGAGCGATGCTATAGCGGAATGCGAAAGAGGCCTCAAAGCGAGCGCAAGAAAACTATTTTGTGTCTTTCTCCAGCCCCACACATTGCGTTTTGGCTCGTTCATGACATTGTAAACAAGACGGCTTGCAATTACGCAGTGTAGATTTGGTTTATTTTGCATGTCTTGAGGTTTGAGTTTTCGAGACACCCAGAGAGTCTGAGTTTTCGTTTAGACGGTCTGAGTTTTTCAGTTCTGAGGTCAGTTTTCGAGACACCCGTTTACAACCCTTTCTATTTCAGAGGTGATTTACGAACGATCCTTTCAAAATTTCCATCTATCACTTCTGTCACTTTATGCTGTGGGACCGCATTCTAATTTGGCGGATAATAGTCTCTCCAGTAGCCTTCCATTTTGTCTTGAGTTCGCAAGTTCAAGATCGCAAGCTCAGAAAAATATATTAACCCGGCGCGTGGGATACTGAAGCCAAAATCTCCGCTGTGGTAGATAGCGATTCTTGGTTGCTTTGTAAGTTTATCCAGTGTTTTGGAAGCAGCATGAAGACATAGGAGCCAATTTAGCGCGAGTGCGTCACAATACAAGACCGGATATTCGTAACTGAATAAAACCTCATGGATCCTTACGCTTCGATTGTTCTGCTGGTAAATTCTCCTCCAACAAGTTCTACATAACAACTGCATCCGAGACGTAACCTTGCGCGAGATTCATATGGTGAGCGAATGGAAAAGGAAAATTTGGAGCGAAAACACGTCAACAAAAATCTCGTAATTAATAATTAGAAAGACTCAAAGAGGAACTCTTTTTTTACGGAAACAAGGAAATTTTCCATGTGACAAGCAGCACTTCTGTTTGAGTATTACTGGTTTATTCTGCTCAGAATTCAGATCATTAAAAACGAGGAAACGTATGAAAAGGCGGAAATTAGTGCCCGGCACGTCTGCTTGCTACATGTAAATGAACACTTTCCTTTTTGCAAGAACCTTTGCTTTAATAAGAATGCTGAGTAGGAGATAAACCTAAATGTTAAGAATATTTTAAGGATGCACTCAAGGGTGCTAGTCACTAAAGGAAGTTTATCTTGATAACTTTATGAAAGAACAGTATAATATAGTCGGAATATGGTAAAATGTAAAACTTAAGTCTATACACTCTAATAACTAAAAGTCTTTAGGGACATATTTAATTAGAACATAAACGGTGAACTTGTCTTATTGCAGGAGTTAGCCTTCGGGTAGAGCATGTGCGCTTGTATGGTTGTCTGTATCGAAAGGTATAGAACTACTCAGTACAAAGTTAAACGAATGGAAATGATAACTAAACGACTAGGCTGTATAAGTCATCGAAAACGACATTACACTATTATTTATCTTCAGTTCCTCCAATGTATTTTCAAGATCTTTGCACCCGGCGTCGCTGCCATGTTTTCGGTTTTAACTCATTCGTTGAAATGTCTTGGACCAGTGCGAATAATAAGGGCCTATCCGCACTAGCAAAAAAGTTGTTTATTTAGACAAATTTTCTGTCATCATCAACGGCTTTACAAGTGCGGACGGGTTGTCGCAACCTGACAAATTTTGTCCGAAGCGGACAAATCTTCAAACGCACCGCCGACAAAATTTGTCCCGGGTAAAACTTCGACAAAATCGACAACATAAACAAAATTGTGTTAAACTTGTCAATCATTTGTCATAAAAACTATTACGACCTGCCAGGTAATTGAACTGAGTTCAATTTACCGTCTGAGGCAATAATTGCATTTATTGCGAAACGCTGAAAACTGGATGTTTGAGCTTTCACACCATAAGCAGCGTTTCGTCTGTGATCTGGGCAAGATTTAGAAGCACGAAACATGCCACAAGTATGAGAATTTGAACATGTTCCATTATCCCGCCAAAATGTTCGATGTTTTGGCGCGCGCGACAAAATAGAATAGATTATAAAGTGAAATATAATCAGTGCTACATTAAGGTGTTGACAGAATTTGCCCGCTTTGAAAATTTGAATGCGGACACCGCAGACAAGACAAAAATTTGTCGCGACAAAATTTGTCCTTCGATTTTGTCGAGACAATTCCAATTTTGTCCGCTAGTGCGGATAGGCCCTAATAGGAGCCGGCTGTTCAATTTTGAGAGAATATTTCGTAATATGAATCCTTAATTACTCTTCCATACACATGATTCTCTTTTATACTAATCTGAGATGCACCCAGTCAGTCTTGATGTATCAAACTGCTCTTATAGGGAAAACTTATAATTAAGTTCGGGAGTTAATTCAAACGTCAAACCTAATTTAGTCGAACTTAATCGCAAACATAAAAGAGACACTATTGCAAACGGCGGTTATTGCTGACCAAAATGGCAGAAAAAAATGTGTGAAAGGCATTGTGCGATTAAGGAGGGTAGAACAAGTCGAAGAAGGCGACTCCAGATGCAGTTAGCATTAAACAACCGAAGACGATTTTTGAATTTAGTTTTCTTTGTATTATTGCTTATTCCCAAAGGAACATCACAGTTCCTCGTACAGTTCCTTCCTGTCGTCGGTTTCTTCAAGATTCATTTATTTTGTTATTTCCTCTAAAAAACATGACTCGTAGTGCGCCATCGAACTGCCTGCTTTCCAACCCGCCACACTCTCATCGTTTTCAAATACGGAACACCGCATGCAGAAGGGGTTTTTCTGAGGAGAAAAATAAAGCCCGCGGTGGTAGATAGCGATTCTTAATTGCTTTACAAGCCTGTATCGAGTGTATATAAGACGGTGCCAGAGCCAATATAGCGCGAGTGCGTCACATTACAGACCGGATATTCGTAAACGAATATAACCTTACAGATGCTTAAGCTTTGATTAGTTCTCCTGATAAATTCTCCTCTAATAACTTCTTCACAGCAACTGTATCCGAGACGTAACCTTAAACGAGATGTGTGGTGACCGAATGGAAAACGAAAATGATTTGACGCGAAAACACGTCGCCAAAAATATAATGATTAATAAGTAGAAACAGAAAGAACTTTCGCGGGAAACAAGGAAAATTCTCCATGTAAAAAAACATCACTTCTATTTGACTATTAATGGTCCATTCTGCTCAAAATTCAATAAATTAAAAACGAGAAAATGTATGAAGGAAAATGAAATTTGTGCCTAGCACGTCTGCTTCTTACAGGTAAATGTACGCTTTCCTTTTGCAAGAACCTTTTTTTAATAAGAATGTTTGTATAAGAGATAAACGTAATTGTTAAGAATATCTTTAGGATGCACCCGACGAATTTGAACATCAACGATGAGCTTGTCTTATTGTAGGGGTTAGTTTGGTAGAAGATGTACGCTTGTATGGTTGTCTGTATCGACAGGTACTACTACAAAGTTAAACGAATGGGAATGATAACTAAAAAACATCTTAATGTATCGTCAGTATACCTCAATCATGATATTGACAATGGTAACGAAAAAAATAGATCCTTATTGCGCACATGTATGAGCTTATGAGCTGAATTTTGACAGTATACAGTGGAATCGCGATTTATCAAACCCTCAGTTGTTAGAACCTCCTGATAAATCGAACCAAAAGTCTTTTCCCTCTCCTCAGTAAAACACTGTGATTTTACCACCAATTTCTCGAACTCTCCCATTTTTCGCACTAATTTTTGTTTTCCCTGAGGGTTCCAAAAATCGGGACTCCACTGTACTTTTAACGTGTATCAATTAAGTTATCAATCAATCAACGAGAGCTTTGACGGGGGAGGGGGAACGGACCTCGTTATCGGGATAGGATGCGAGTGTAAGTGAATCGGGCTTTTTGCACGCGCATGTTCAATCTATTTCTGCGCCTTATTCTAATCATTGTTACTTTCCTACAGATCCACTGAGCGAGAAGCCTCACACACAAAATGGAATCGCTGAAGGAATTACTGAAGCCTAAAACCTTCAACAGGTTCAGTTACGTAGCAGTTATTTGTTGGATCCTATTTGGAGTAATCCTGCTCGGCATCTTTGCAGAAATGGAGAACAGTGAGTCCAGGTTTGATTTCCGCTGTGCTGCGAAAAGTGAAACGATGGACCTCGTTCGAGGACAGTGTTTCGAGCGGTACGATAAACAATACAACAAATCTGGTGTTCCTGTTTACGCCTTTGTGATTTTGAATTTTTCTCTCATTGGAATTGTTGGAGTGATTTACTCTCAAGGCGTCAAGTCAAGAGTGGATCAGCTGCTGGCAGCTAATCGCGAAAGGGATGCCGAAAGACAGAACAACGACAACCCACCTGAGCGAAAACGCAGGTTGTTCGTGGCGTATCTTTGTCAACTTGCCACCAGATTTGCTATGGGAATTGTTTTTATAGTCCTACAGACTCAAGTTCTTTATCCTGCCAACTTCCCCTCCGACTTTCTTTGCCAAATAGCAGGAGGCAGTCACGCGGCGAATGGGTCATCAACCAGCAACATTCAGAACAGCACCATGTACGAGTGTCACAATCAACGAGCAACGAGGAAAACCTTCTGGATTCATGCTGTCACTTTCGTAAATGGAGCTCTTGCGCTTAGTATACTGATTGAGATCATCTGCATCTTGTCACGAGCAAGAAAGGGAAAGAAATTCCTGGAAGATTCGCAGTTTCTGGCAGATCATCTCCCCCCTCGAGAAGAACAAGACTCTCGAGAATCTGTAGATCAGGAACTACAACAACAGGAAGACTCTCGAGAATCTGAAGATCAGGAACCTCAGCCACTACCGTCAAAAGTATCCACATTGATCGAAAGCCTGAAGGAAAGTATCAGACACTTCACGGAGAGACCTACAGATCTTGAGGCCCCGTTTAAAAAAGATCACGGTGATCCAACACGCAATGAAGATCTGAAGATTGATAGTATTTATACTAATTTGGTTCTCATTACAAACACGGCACGATATGATTTCTCCGGCGACAGAGAGCAACAGCTTAAGGTCTACCCAAGACCAAAAGGAAATTCTCTACCGAAAACACGAGGAGATGTTGTTGATGTCAAAAACGAAAAAGTCCTCATTGTTGGCCGTCCCGGCATCGGCAAAACATTGCTCTGTACAAAATTTTTACGTGAATGGGCATCTAACCAGCGCCTGTTCAATGCTAAACTGCACTTTGACTTTGCTCTCCTCGTGAAATTCAGAAAATTTAACTCCGTAGAACAACTCAGCCTTCGTGAACTGCTTTCAGGAGCAGAATTTTCACCGCCAGAATATCTCAATGATGAAGTTTTGAGTTACATTCTTGAAAATCCCGGCAAACTACTTATCCTGTTTGACGGCTTGGACGAGTCTGCATATATTTCAAGTTTCCGCGATAACCAGCCCGTTAGCATGAGTGAGGAACAACGAGTGCCTCTTTCTGCCCTCCTGTACAACATAGTGAAAGGACATCTTCTCCGCGAAGCCACTGTTTTAACAACCACAAGACCCACTGCCGTTTCAGACGTAAAACATTTTCCTTTCCGCAGAACATTTGAAATTCTTGGCTTCGCATCCGAACAAGTTGAAGAATACGTTAACAACTTTACGAAAAATGCAGCGGAGAATGACACAGGAAAAAAAATATGGCAGCACATCAGCACGAATATGAACATTTTCACGTTATGCTATATCCCTGTCAACCTCTTCATTGTTTGCTCATGCTTGCTGGAAGTTCTAAATTACAAAACTCTTTCAACTGGTGTTGGCCTTCCAGAAAAGCTGACACGCATTTACCAGATAGCAACAAAACTATTTTTCTTCAGACACAATGAGCAGTATCGTGACAAACGCCTGTGTGGGAAAGACATTGAATCAAAAGATTGGCCTCCTGAATTCAAGCCACTGTCGAAAATTGCTTTCGATGGCATAAGAGAGAGAAAACTTGTCTTTGGTGCAAACGAAGTCGGCAAGGATGTAGTTCAAAGTGCGCTTTTTCATCGCCTACCAGATCTTCAGACTGACTCATTCAAATACGAGGCTCAATTCTATTTCCTTCATTTAACCATGCAGGAATTCCTCGCAGCAAAGCATGTTGTTGATACCATGAAAGAAGCAGAATTAAGAAGATTCGTTGCTGACCACATCAATAAAGGTGAATGGCAAATGGTAATGCAGTTCGTGGCTGGTCTGCTTGGTGATGGAGATAAGCCATCTATCGACATATTTACCGAGCTTCTTTCCAAGACAACAGTCGAGAAAGATGAAAGCGAGCTGATGCTAGACGATTCAGTGGAGCTACGCACAGTTACCTGTTGGCCGACTGACAGCGAAAAACATTTAGTGGTGACATTAATGAAGTGCATATATGAAAACAATGAATCAGGTTCAGTTGTTCAAAGTAAATTAGAAGAGATTGGCTTTAATGCTGTAGATTTTAGTGATTGTCGCCTCGCACCTGCTGACTGTACAGCAGTGTTTCATGTTCTTAAAACCTGTCAACAAATTTCGCTCATAAATTTGTCCCATAATAACATTGGCTCGTTGGGTTGTGTAGAGATTGTAAAGTTCTTTGACAATAGGCATTGTAAATTAAGCAGCTTAAACCTCGAGAGAAATAACATAACAGATGAAGGTGTAACGCAGTTGAGTAATGCTCTTGTAAATAATAATTGTAAATTAAGCAGCTTAAACCTCGTGCTAAATAACATAACAGATGAAGGTGTAACGCAGTTGAGTAATGCTCTTGTAAATAATAATTGTAACTTAAGCAGCTTAAACCTCGCGACAAATAACATAACAGATGAAGGTGTAAAGCAGTTGAGTAATGCTCTTGTAAATAATAATTGTAACTTAAGCAGCTTAAACCTCGCGACAAATAACATAACAGATGAAGGTGTAAAGCAGTTGAGTAATGCTCTTGTAAATAATAATTGTAAATTACGCAGCTTAAACCTCGGGGACAGTAACATAACAGATGAAGGTGTAATGCAGTTGAGTAATGCTCTTGTAAATAATAATTGTAAATTAAGCAGCTTAAACCTCAGGTACAATAACATAACAGATGAAGGTGTAAAGCAGTTGAGTAATGCTCTTGTAAATAATAATTGTAAATTAAGCAGCTTAAACCTCAGGTACAATAACATAACAGATGAAGGTGTAACGCAGTTGAGTAATGCGCTTGTAAACAATTGTAAATTAAGCAGCTTAAACCTCAGGTACAATAACATAACAGGTGGAGGTGTAATGCAGTTGAGTAATGCTCTTGTAAATAATAATTGTAAATTAAGCAGCTTAAACCTCAGGCACACTAACATAACAGATGAAGGTGTAAAGCAGTTGAGTAATGCTCTTGTAAATAATAATTGTAAATTAAGCAGCTTAAACCTCAGGGACAATAACATAACAGATGAAGGTGTAAAGCAGTTGAGTAATGCTCTTGTAAATAATAATTGTAAATTAAGCAGCTTAAACCTCAGGGACAATAACATAACAGATGAAGGTGTAAAGCAGTTGAGTAATGCTCTTGTAAATAATAATTGTCAATTAAGCAGCTTAAACCTCGGGGACAGTAACATAACAGATGAAGGTGTAACGCAGTTGAGTAATGCTCTTGTAAATAATAATTGTAAATTAAGCAGCTTAAACCTCAGGGACAATAACATAACAGATGAAGGTGTAAAGCAGTTGAGTAATGCTCTTGTAAATAATAATTGTCAATTAAGCAGCTTAAACCTCAGGGACAATAACATAACAGATGAAGGTGTAACGCAGTTGAGTAATGCTCTTGTAAATAACAATAAATTACGCAGCTTAAACCTCGGTGTGAATTCTGAAATAACAAATGAAGCTAAACAGCAAATGAAACAGGCTAATCCCAATTGCAAGGTCATCGTTTAAACTGTTTAGAAATGATTGCTATTGTCTTTCAACAAACTTAATCGACTATCTCAAACGAACTGCTAGGATTGTTGTTGTGTACCAATTACAGAAGGCAAAACACAGACTCCGTAAAAAACAGCTTTAGCTTTAAAACCTGTGAAACACTTTTTCATCGCAGTGACTCAGGATACGAATCATGATAAATGACTAGATTCCAAACTCAAATGAAGTGAAGATGCCTGTGGTAAGATACAGTTTTGTTTAAAAGCTTAAATTCTGCTATAATTTGACATTCTTTACGCATCATCAGGGCGCATCTTGCGTACGCGAGATGTGGTTTTACGGAGTTTTTGAAAAATAATTAAAGAGTACATGTAACTCAGCTTGAAAACAACACAAATGTTTCAGGCTAAACACTTTAATGAGCAGCTGTTTATATTCAAGGAAAAATATACACAGGAAGAAACGTGAACTAGCTTAAAACAAAATGGTGTCTTAGCTGTTTTCTCGACGGTTTTTTACGAATCCACTTCTTGAGTTTGAATCTGCTTCAGTTCAGCTTCATACATCATGTTGAAAACAAAATCAACTTAGAGGAACTCAGGTGGACACAGCTTCTTAACTTTTGAACATTCTTTTCAACACCATCGCATAAGCAAACTGCAAGTACGAACACGAATTTACCGACCTTTCCCAGAGGCGGGAAACTCGCAAACTGAATGAAAATTAACAGGTGGCGACATTTGGGCCGAGATTAGGATCGAAATTAACCAATCAAAAACCAGTTGTGTTTCCTAAGAGGTCCTCCTCGTGGGTTGAAAAAGAAATGACGGGTTTAAAAACGGAGAATGGCTGCACCATTGAAAGTCAAGGGAAGGCATAAATTCGGTGAATTTATAAATGAATGTTTTACTTCTTAGAAGTAAATATATATCTAATTATGATGCAGTTTGCTTGCAACGGTGTAAATTATACATTTTTGTAGATTACTTTTCCTGACACTTGTCGTTCCTTTATTTCTAATGGTCCAGCCTTTCATTAAGATAGTGCAGCTTAGTTCATAATTTAATGCCAATCTCTTTCTATTAAGAATTTTTTTCAGATGTGCTTGATGTGAAGATCAACTGAATTTAAGACAAATGTAAAAAGATTACTCTTTAATTATTAATATTAGATAAGGGAACACACTGTCTGACGAATGAACTCAGGTCAGTGGATTAAACTCTGATTTACTGACTTAAACACAGGAGGCGTGAGAGCCAGTGGGGCAAAGCTGTCCCTTCATAGCCTCTCTAACTATTTTGATAAAAAAGTCTTAATACATGATGTTCTCTTAATGCTAGCTGATTTGCTTCACATTGCCAAAATAATGTTCTAAATGGACAAGTACATGTAAGTCATCATGTTAAAGTGACCTTGAATCAATATACTTGTAAATATTTTATATTTTAGCTGTATCGTTACACCACTGAAGAATGATGAACTTTCAGTAACAAGATGAACTTTTTGTTTCTCAAAGTAACTAGCTGAGGTTAAACTACATGCAGTATTATCTAACAACAATGTAAATAAGTGGAGTTAAGCTCCTGATTTGTCCTGTTCAAAATAAATGTTTGTGAGTTGAAAAGTTCAGTGTCGTGGTCAATTAACAAATCTATCACATTTTTTTTTATGGGCTTATCCCTTTTTGCAGTGCTGTAAATGTTCAAAACTCAAGTGGAACCACAAACCCCAGAAGATAGGCAAGTTTTACTGCTAAGCTTTGAACATTTTTTATGAATTCTATGGTCTGAGAGTGTAGACCACAGAAATAGATGGGCATTTGGAATTAAAAGACCTACATTTTGAAGGCAAATATGAGGGATCACACATGGGCAAAAGTTTTATTGCAATGACTTTTTCTGGTTGAAGTTGCACCGTGCATAATCTGTAGTCGACACTGACTGATGGAGACCAATTATGAGTAAAGTCACAATATTTTTGAAGAAGAGCACAGTGAAACCCTGAGGTGGGGGGACGGGGGTATTCCCAGAAAGTTGGGTGGGGGGTGCGGTCCGCTTCTCAAAATCCTTACCCTATTTATGACCAAAATCTGCAATATTCCTACCCTATTTATGACCTGACCAAATATTCAATAACCTATTTATGACCTAGCCATTTAATTAAAACGCTGTTTCAGACCTGCGTTATAATAAGGTCCCTAGTTCAGACCAATGTTAAATTACCATAAACATAATTTGTGCAGGGCTCTTGCTAATTTGATTATGATGAAAAAGTGGCTTTCTTAAAAACATACCCATATCAAGGCTAGAGTGCAAAAACCATACCCTATTTATGAACAAAATGGCCAAAATAGGCTAAAATCAATACCTTATTTATGACCAAAACGGTTGAAAAACTATTCCCTTTCGGGCCGCACATACCCACATAGCTCATAAAAGGGAGTACCCCCCTCCCCCAAAACCGGGAGTTCAATGAAGTCACTTAATTAGATGTCCTTTTATGTGTCTGACCAGTTTAAAACACGTTTAAAGCCAAATAAAATAAATAGGTTGACTTAAATAAATAATTGAAATTCATTTACAAGTACTTAGAGCAGTAAAATCAAAGTTCCAGTTGAATCCACTATTTACACGTTGAACTGATGTGACTGAAAGAAAGTAAATCAGTCTAAAAAAGCAATCCTACAGTCATTTCCTCTTGAGCTTATTCCTAAAGTGGTCTGACAATTAATATTGAAAGTGCTGACAGTCTATGTATGATTTGCACAAGACACTGTTACTCATTCCGGGAGAGTAATGATGAAACGCAAGTTGTGTTCAACAGAAAAACAGTTGTTTGTACTGTCAGAAGCCACTGACTACTGACAAATTCTAATGTTTCTTTTCAAGTTCAAGCCATTCAATTGGATGGCACTTTCTGTTTCATCAGTTTCCAGTATCTTGAAGTCAACATATCTTTTCCCTTGATGGTTTTGGTTAAGAAACTACCAGCCACCATTCCATTTGGCAATTGTGATGCTCCACCATTTCTTCCAAGCGGAATCACCATGGCCATATTACCTGGCTTGTATTCTTTAAGACTTTTGTTTTCATTTAGTCTTTTGATATTTTCTGCAACTACATCTGTGGAAAAAGCACAAAAGTGATGCTCATCAGAATTTGTTTATTTATTTACACATATATCATTGTTTCCCCCAAAGGCACATAGGGGCTTATCAAGGGGAATAACACATGTAAAATATTACAATATTATTTTTCCTCTATTTATCAAGGGGGATTATACATGTACAACATAACTGCAATTTTTACTTTATTTATTCAGGCTCACACACAAAAAAACACACAGACAACACCCAAAAACTGCACTGAAAAGAACGAGTTGTATGTTATTTCAACTATCAAACAGTGGCCACCAAAAAGCGATTAGTATTAATTATAAAACTTTGTACTTCTCAAAAAGAAAGCACAGTTGACATCAAACTAGTCAGAGCCAGTTTTTTGTAGTCTGACAGAAACAGCAAGCTGAGGCTCCTCAAAACAATATTTAAGAAACAGAAAACATGATCTGTGTTTCTATCAAGATTTGGTATAAATCTACTAGTGTTCTATCACAAATGCTGTTCTCTGATTGGTTATGCTATTCATGTTCTATTCTGTTGTAGATAGTGAGTGACCTAGCAGGGTGTGCTGGGGGCCACTTCTTTGTGCTTTCAAAGTGTCTTTGAAGAGGATTTAGATTAAATTTTTGAACGACTAGTAGATTTATACTAAAACAACTAGATTATTTGCTCTTGATTTCTATGCGTGATACTTGACTCAGGCTGTGCTCTCATCAACTATCAAACATGAGCGGACGTTTCAGAGAACAAGAAATTTGGTGGGAACAAGAGCTGAGGCACAAGTGTTTTTACAGCTCTTGATTTCTATGCGTGATAGAAATCTTCAGCTCATAATCTAATTGTGAAATAGAAACACGAGTGGTTTCACTTTGGGTGAACAAGAAAAGTTGTGGGAACACGAGCTGACAGGTGAGCGTTTCTACAACTTTTTCACGTTGCACAGAAAATTCCACCATTGGTCAACAAATATAAATTCTACGAATGTAAATTCTCTTTGCTTGAGCCATCATTATGTCAACAGCTCGTGGTAGTTCTGTGTTTCTATCAAGTTTTGGTATAAATCTACTAGCGTTCTATCGCGAATGCCGTTCTCTGATTGGCCACCCTACTCACCATCTATTCTGTAATAGACAGTGAGTAACGCAGGGCTCAAAAAATATTTGAATTCCAGCTTGCCCCATAGGCAAGTAACTGTCAAATATTGCTTGCCCGGGGCACTTCCTCACTTGCCCAAGTTTTCAAAGTCCTTAATAATTCATGAAACCAGAAATGGAAGTTATTCACTGGCATGTTCGAATGTAATAACTTGTCTGACTTGCTTGTAATCTTCTTAGTTTTGATCTGTTTCATTTACCATTTCCTGAATTGTGGGTATCTTAAAAAAACCTTGAATCAATGTTTTCAATCTGTGGAACTGGGTTGTGTGCCACTCCTTGAACGTTAAACTGCATCTCGCCTAACTCCAAAAAAATCATTTTGTAGGGAAGCGCATAAAATTAAAAACAAGTAGTAAAAAAAAAAATTTGTTCCCCCTCTTCAGTTCTGAAACAGGCACCGTGCTGATTTTGTAAAGCTGGCAAGTGCGTATTTTTTTTCTTTTAGGTGGTTGATAAATACATAGTTTCAGTTGAGTGAAAACGTCTGCGTTTGAATGAAAAACTATTTTCGGTCAAATTTTGTGATGACTGCTAATCAATTTTTTTTTAATAGTCCATGGCAGTGCCTTAAGTAAGCTTATATTTCTGTTAGAAAACTTGTATCTTTTGCGAAAGATCGCGAGGGAGATTTTTGGTTGCTGGTGAGGGATTCGTTTTGCAGTAGAAATATACGGCTTCTTCTCAGGTACAGCTTCTACAGCGGTCAGTGACACAACTATGTCAAGTTTGTTCTTTTACTGTGAAACTGGTAAATGCTCACAAAAAAAAAAACGGCAAAATACTGCTGAAATTTTAAGAAATAAACAGAGCATTTTCGTGCTGGTCACAGTTACTTTTAGTCGTGGAAAGAACTTTGATCAGGGCAGATTTTGATCATATGCTAGGTAACCACTTCTGAACTGTGAACATGTGCCATGCAATAACCAAAACAATGCTATGACTTGTAATTTTTGTCAAGACCCATCTAAACACTTTCCACGCGCCAAAAATTTAGTCGTTACAAAGTCGTTATCAAACATTTACTGGTAGTTGGTGGACAGCTTGCCTGGGTTCTTGCCCGTGGGGCAAGTGAGGAGGGAAAGTTACTTGCCCGAGAGAAAATTGTACTTGTCCTGGATAAGCGGACAGGGTTTTTTTCTGAGCCCTGTAACGTAGCAGTGTGCCCTTGTTAACAAAATAGCGGCCACTTCTTGGTGTTTTTGAAGTGTATGTGAAGAGGATTTTGATAAAGTTTTGAATGACTAGTTGATTTAAACTAAAACAATTAGATTATTCACTCTCAATTTCTATGTGTGATAGTTGCCTCGGGCTGTCCCCTTGTCAACTATTGTGTAATAGAAACCTTGAGCTCATAATCTAATTGTTTAATAGAAACACAAACTTAAACCAATCAGTATGCATATTTTCTTTGAGCTCTTTTCTAACGGTCAATAAAGAATGCATATTTAGCATTGAAGTTTTTTTTCAGATTAGGATAGTGAATAAGCCATTGAAATAAAATCAAACTGCTCTGGCAAATTTTGAGCCAAATACCACCAAACATACATTTCTATAAAGTCAACTTCTAACCGGGAGGTTAGAGCGCCAGACTTGAAATCTCAGTCCGACCACAAGTTGGTGTTAGTATGGTAGTCCTGAGCTCAAGTCCTTGGAGTAGTTAAATTGGATTTTTAACCAAGTTATGTTCAGTTACATAATTTTTACCAGTGTTTGTTTCCAGTGGCCAAGTTATAGATATTTGTTTTATTAATAAAAATTGCAAATTAAGCTCTTCAAAACATTATTTTGTGACATATCAATGTGCTCAGGATGTTTTAAAGGTTCAAATTGAAAAAAATTATAGACTTTTAGTTTAGTAAACATTACAGAGAATTCAGTTGTAAACATAAATCACAAACTGCACTTCCATTTAACCTACTTTTCACTTTCTTGCTCCCTTTTTATAAAACCATTGTGTCATCACTAAACAGAATTAACTCACCCGCCTGCATCCCAGCAATGTAAGCCAATTTTAACACAAGAGTATTGTTGCAGTCCCCAATGGCAAATACATCTTTTATTTCTTCTACTTGTAAGTATCGGTCAACTTTTAGACTTCCATTCTTTTCCATCTTGTCTGAGAGCTTGGATTGATAAGCAATAGAGTTGACCTTCAGACCTGTACAGCGGAACACCATGTCTGTTTCAACACTAGTCCCTTGGTCTGTAGTCAGCATCACTGGCCCAGTGATCCACGGCTTTTCTGAATCAAACTGGCAACAAAATACAGAACAATTTTACGAGGAACTATTGATGAAAGGTGTTTTCCTCCTTTTAATCTTGACTTCTGGCAATATCTGCTTTTGTTTTGAAATGAAAAAAGTACAGGCAGATCCAGGAAGAGGGCGAAGGAAGTTTTCACCCACCCCACCGCACAGAGAACCTGTTTGTGCAGGAGCACACCTCAGAAACCTCTTGGCCATGTTTGAGGCTTACACCTCACACCTCATTCTTACAGCACTTTCTAAAAGAGATCCTGGATCCATTTCTAGTATAAAGGTCCAATCACAGGGTTCAGCAGAGTCAGATGATAATTCACTGGCACCAGCAATAAACTCTGTTTTCTCTGATATGATGTGACTAAGAGTATCTCCATAATCCTATAATAAAGTGTTCAGAAATTACTAAGTTGCTAAACTCTGGATGCAGCTTATCTGCGAGTGTAGCTTATCAATTGGCATTTACAGTATACAGGTTATATCAGAAACTTTGATCTGATTTGTTAACGACTGAATCTACAGCACATGTAAGTTCATAAAATGCTACACAAATTTTTATAGCCATTTATGCTAAGAGTACCAACAAAATCATTATTCTGAATATAATGTCCACTTGGTTTGTTAATATATATTTTGTTTACACTGTACTTACATCCAAGTCATCCAAGTCAACACGTTCTCCAAGAACTGTCTCAACCTTAAGGGCCTTTAGTCCATCTTGTATCTTTTTAATTAATTTCTGTGACAATCTGTCATCCAAGATTTGTTCCCTGTTGTGCATTAGGGTGACTTTTTTGTTTGGGTAATCAGAGGCTAATTCACCAACCAACTCCACCCCTACAGCACCGCCACCAATGACAACGATTCTGTTACTTTTCGCCACCTGAAATAAAAAAAAAATCATATTAAGGTTTTTACACAAAATCTCCCATGGGAGGTGGTATGGATATTTTCTGGAACTACACAATATTTAAGAACTAGAAAACATGTTTCTATCAAGTTATAGAAACATGAGGGAAAGTTTGGGAGAACGAGAAATGTTGTGGGAACACGAGCCGACCTGTGAGTATTTCCACAGCTTTTTCGTGTTCTCCCAAACTTCCATTCTTGTTTCTATAACTCGGTAAAAACACAGAGAACATGTTTTCTATTTCTTTTAGAAAAATCCACAACGAAAAAAAGAAAAACAAGCTGTTTTCTTTGACCTTCAAAATGAAATTCTCTTTGCTCATGCCATCATTACGTCAACAACTTGTGCTAGTTCTGCGTTTCTATCAAATTTTAGACCAATCAGTATGCATATTTTCTTTGGGCTATTTTCTAAATATAATTTATATAAACATAATCAAAAGTATGTCACATGATCATGCAAGGACATGTTTTAAGTTGATCAAAGAACTTTCAGTGAGATGGCCCTTTTAGACCCATTACATTTACTTGTACCATGAGCACTTTTTAAAGTGTATGTACATGTACCAATACAGAGTATAAAGTCTCTATTTCCATAGCCCTGTAGTTAAAGTCATTATGCATTTGAGCCTACTGTAGTACCCCATCAGACAATGTTTACATGTATCTCTGATACCATAAGGACGCATGTACATTTATTTCCATTGTACCCCACATGTAGGTGGGGAGCTGATCCTTCATAGGGTCCCCACGCCACTGGCAATTCATTGCTGGTATCTGTTTACATTCTATACCTAAGTGAAGAGAGTCTAAGATCTTAAAAGGTCTCCTGCTTGAGAACAAAACACGACTTTATTTAGACCCCAACCAGGGGTTAAACATGGATGGCTGGATTACAAGTCTAGGTGAAAAGCTCTCATACATGATTGTATAGTAGTTACCAGTTACCACTACGTCTCTCTTGAGATTCAGAAAATGCTGCATACATGTATACAGTGAAGCACTGCTGATATGAGCAAAACAAAGCGGTGGTTGGGCTTCCACTGTAGTTACACATAGCTATCATTATTAGGAATAATGATTATCTATACCTGGTCAGCACATTCACTATAGAGTTTTTCAGCATCTCTCATGCTTGTTCCTAGAGGTACTTTACCTACAAAGGAAATCACAGAATAATGATAAGTGTAAGGTTCACAAACATACAGTATTTGCAATTATATCATGATTGCCACAAACATCACTTTACAAAATTCCCTGACTTTACCCTGATAAAATTACATGTAATATTTCCCTGACCAAATAAATACCAAATGTCAGATCTGGCAAGGGCTTCCAGCCTCAACTTACATGTACAACTGTCCTTTTCACTCATAGTCTCCTCCGCAGCCATTATTAGGGTTGTCACGCAACGCTTCTCCCCCACTAACAGCTGCTTAAATCCGAACCCCATTTGTTTCCCTTTGTTTGGAGTTCATGTGAAAATTACAGAATGCACCAATGACGCGTTGCCCATTGTTACCTCTAAAACCAATCACGTATCAGTAGTTTGTCAATGACGTCAGTTTCCCGCGTAAACTCATCGCCTTCTTCGCGAGATGTTGCGAGACGTCCCAAAGATTTCCTATGGATCTAACTCCGAAGAAAATAGTCGAAAGCAGCTCTAGGTGCTTCATTTGTTCGTCGGCTTCCCTCAAGAATAACAAAATCTTCATTTTCGGTAAGAGTTCAGTCGACATTGCTGAAGTCATCCGATCCTCACTATCGGTGGATGTGAGTCGCTACCCAGAAAACAGCGAACTGTTCGTCTGTAGAGACAAATGCTACCAGTGTTTGATAAAATTTAATTGGGCATCGGTTAAGTTGAAGAGCTAAAGAAAGAAATCGAAGAAGTCTTCAAGGCAAGAGAAAATCTCCGTGCAAAACGCCTACTACATCCAGATGAGAATGCCGACAGTGGTGCCAAAAATAAATCAACCTCATCACCTCGAAGAAAAGCATCTAAATCGCTGCGATTTGCCGATACCACTTGTACTTCTTCTCTCATTCACGAAGATTCGGATGTGTTGGGAACACCAATTTCTGCTGACAGAACGCTGCTGGGTTCCTGCTAATCACTGATTCAAAGTCATCCCTTTGGTCTGGCCTTATGCGCTTTTTCAAATGCACAACTGAATGGAAGTTCTCCCCTTCCAATGTTGACATCGACGCCGATTTTTGGCCATGGCTCTCGTGATACGAGTCAAGTCAAAGTGTCCTTTAAGTATCCAAGTAAAAATGTGAACAAAACTTTATCATCGGCTTCTCAGTCCGTTGGAAAGGCCTTGGCTCATGGCGTTCCATCGCAAATCGCGGGAGCAAAAATGAATTGTCAACCACTACGACAACACAAGTGGGCGAGCTTGATAAATAAGAGATTTGCCAAAGCCTGTAGGCAGGGTCACAAAAACAGCTTTCCTATTTGAAACTATTTTTTCAATTGCCAACTTCTGATGATGATTTAAAGTGGGGATTTTGAACTTGGAAGACACCAAAATAAAGGCTTCTTTGAGCGACGCCATGTTGGTTTCACCATCAGTAGCCGATAGAACATGAGTTGTGATTGGACAATTAGTCTTCACGCGACTGCCTCAGGAATATGTGAGGGATGTTGTGATTGGCTAATCCGCGGAAACAAATGGGGTTCCAGTTTAAGTAGCCGTTAGTGGGGGAGTAGCATTGCGTGACTACCCTAATAATGGCTGCGGAGGAGACTATTCCACTCATTCATAAAGACTGATAAGTAATCAACAGATTTTCCGTTTTCATTACGTAAAAATATCGTTGAGTTCACGGTGACCTCAAATGTTTCTTCCACCCTTCAACCGTATTAAATCAGCCATGCTAAATTATTTCCATTTTCCCTGACTTTTCTTCAAAATGTCTATTTTCCTTGACTCAAAATGATTTATTTCCTGACTTTTCCCCGACCTTAACGATTAATTTCTTTTTTCCCAGGCCATTTCCTGACCTGTGACAACACTGAATATACACTACACAGCTGATTCCTTTAAAAAAAATCAATCAATCTCAATTTATCTATCCAAAATATTACAGTTATTTAGTGTTTTGGCAAATCAGCAGCTAATTGGAGACACAATTACAATGTGTACAGTTGTATGTGACCACTTGCTACAATGTAGCTTACCTGGAAATGGTACGGATGAACCGCAAGCAAACACAAGATAGTCATAGCTGATTTCTTCACCACCAGCAAGTGTCACCGTCTTTCTGGAAATATTGCAACTCACCACTCGATCCTTCACAAATGAGCCATGCTTGAGTGTCTCCTCATAAGGAATTAGAGTCTTTTTGATAAATGCCGGCTCAACAATAGCTCGGAGAGCTCCCACATTGTGATGGAAAGCATCCTTAGGGTCGATGAGAATGACTTTGCAGTAGCTGTCAAGTTGTACAGCGAGTTGGATGCCACCATAACCGCCACCTACTATCACCACTTGACAGGCATGCTTAGGAGTGGACGATGATGAGGAAGAAGATGAATTCCCCATAATGTATCACATGAATGTGTAATGACCACTCAATCTCATGTGTACAACCTGAAAAATATATCTTATTGTTACGCTGTACTCTCTGATATTAAGGTATTGCAAAAATTATTCTTCTGCAAAATTTTGTTTTCCACATTTTGTAGAGTAATTACTGACATGCATCATATCGAACCCATATTTAAGAAAAAACCTTGCTTTTAGCAAGGTTAAATTACAATATTAAGTTCCTTCAAATAAATCAAAACTAATTGTGGGGCATTAACCGCCTATACAAAAACACCGTAACCAGAAAACAAATGCCCTCATGAAAAGAGAACACTCTAACAGTGAAATATGATTTTCAAGTACCATGAACACGTAAAACGAATTCTTTGTCCCCTAGGACCTACAAGTGCATATAGTCCATGATATATAGACTGAACTAGTGAAAAAATTAAGTGAACATGGATAGTGCCAGGTTTATCCTAAAATGATGTTACTGCTATGCAGAGAGGATGAGGTAGAGATAAATGAAATTCAAAAACAAGTTAATACTATTGATTCAGTACCTGTTGCAAAATCTCACTCTCTACATTGCAGTATTTTTAAAGCTCTTTTCAAATGTTGACTTCCCTACATTATAATTCATAAATCTTTATAAAATGCTCTGATACATAACATATGAGGTGACCTACACAAATAACTCAAACACTACTTCACATATTTGCCCAACTAATTAAATGAAGCAATTTGGATTTGATTGGATTTTCACAGTTTTTAACGCAACAAAGTCAAGTTTCTGTAGTGGTTCATAGTCTGCAACTTAAATTGTTACATTGTTTACATCTTAAAAACTTTAAGTGTACAAGAACTAACTTATCTTACCCTCTCGGAGGAAAAAAAACCATTAGTTATAGTTATTAGTTACATATTTGTGGCTACCACCTATTCACCCAGGAATCCAAACAAAAAAGCCTTGATTTACACAAATCACTGGATGCATGTATAATTTATCGTAAACGTAGGCCCGGTAAATTGAATACGAAGAAATTGAATTTTTACTTAGCGAATAGCAAAATTAACTGACTGATGCAAGTTGCCTGAAAACGTGGGGTATTTTTATCTCACGATTTCAAGAACGGAACCGCAGACTCAATATAGAACACCTTGGGAGTGCATGCATAAACTTTATATCTGTCTGCACATACATGTACGCCTTCGAGAAATCCAGATATGTTGACTAGATGAGATGATCTGTATTCTTGCTCACAAAATTTAAATCAAAAAGCAATGAATTGTTGATCCTGATTTTGACTGCAAACTCTATTCCCTTGCATTATAAATAACCCGAAAATAAGCTTAATGAGAGGCCCTTTGTAAAAAATTTTCAAGGTTTCGTGAACCCGCCTTCAAAACCTCTAGGACATGTCAGAGAAATTTGAACAATTCCTTGCACGAGAAGCTACACACTGTAAAATAATCATGTAAGGACAATGACCTTTGCAGGGAAACACCGTATGTGTAGAAACACTTCTAACTAGTCATCTCACCTCGAGTACTGCGCTTAGTTAGATCGCAGTTCATAGAACCGCCAAATTTGTGGCGATGCTTCTTCCCTCTTCCAACCTGACGACAAACTTGACAGCTCCTTGCTTTCGATGCTGAGCCCGCGAGTAGGCTGACGTTGTCAACAGCAATCACGCATGCGTATTAGTATATGACAAATCAATATGGCGGACGGTTTACGTTTGGCGATTGTCGATGAAAGCAACGCCTTATTTCAAGGTAGGATCATAACTTTTCGCCTAATCCCTCGGATTTTATAATAAATTGACGATGTTTCCTCTTTTCGCCTAGAAGTGTTTCATCATGATTTTTAGTGTGAATCGTTTTACAACTTGATTTCCTCCCGGAGAAGAAGAAGTAGTGAAGTTAAAATCTCAAGTTATCACGTACGGAAAGTCCTTCTCGGTTTATTTGTCCTGTTCACCCAATTTAATATTCTGCAATTCTTGGAAAATAATGCTAGTGTAAGAATTTCGGAAATCAGTTGGATATGCCATCTAAATGAAAGATTTTTTCATGTGTTTATAATAAACTGAAGTGTAGTTAGAGTTAGACGAACAACGTAGAAAGCCTTATTACAATTAATGGCGCGAAAATTAATTACATGTGAACACAAAATAATAACAAAAATATTCATAAAAGGCCAAGGGATAATCTGTAAAAGAATCCAGGGCCCCCCCAACAAAATCACCAAATTGGTTAGAAGTACTTGTACAGTACATATTATATGTAAGTAATTAAGTTAGTAACTGTGTGAAAAATTGCGCATACACATGTAGAGATCCACAGAAATGGTTTACAGTTGTGAAATAATCTCAAAAATGCTATTTGATGAAATTCTAGTTTAGTCTCATCAAATAGCATGTCTCAAACATCACATCTTTTTAATTATTATTATTTTTCACATTTTTGTTGCTTTTGCACAGAAAAAACTTTACAAACACATAACTTTCATTAAAACTATCCTACTAACATTAGCATTAGTAATTACAGACATCACATGAAAAACCGTAAAAGCGGCAAAAGCCATCTTGCTCAAGACTATTTGGGAAAAGCAGCTGCTAAAGGAAAAATTTGTTTATTGTGAAAGATTTAAATCATGTGATGTAAAATTGACTTTTCCTTGTTTTTTTGATGAACAATTAAAGACCCAGTTTTGGCCAGGATGCGTGTTGCGTGGTGCTGCATTGGAAAAACAATAAAAACCTTGCTCTCATGTTAACCAAAGAAATGCATGTAACAGACATGCAAAAAAGCATAATAGTCAATACTGGGTCTTTAAGATACAAGGCATTCTCTAAAAGGAGGCTGAAAGGATGTTTGAACATTGCAATTTGGAATTGACTGTGCATTTGTCATCCATAACAGTTCATAAATCAAGTTCCTGCAAGTATACATATCAATAATTTGATTATTAAAATTTCATGCTTGTTTTTGTCAACCTTTTAAAGGGAAGATCAAAATTAATTAGGTCAAAATGTGTGCAGAAATGATGGATGTTACCAGAGATGAAGCAAAAAGAATTCTTAGGAGGTTGGGTAAGTTAAAGCTTTAGTTACCATTTAGAGAGCAATGTCTTATTTGATAACGAGGCGCTCTAAGAATGTTTACTCGGGTTTTGTACCGCAGTATCAAATCTTACTTTAGGAGTAAGCTTATTGAACACGTTAAAAACAAATAAAAGAATCAGGATATTTTATCCCAAGAGTTGCCGTAAGGTCTCTTAGATATTTACTATAATAATTCAAGTTGCTTCATTGAGTGTCCTCTTTATCCGATTGCATGGTGTTTGCCACATCTTCATCTTGGCTTTTTTCAACATCTGAGGTACACATCTCAGCATCATAGTTTGTTTTTAAGTCAGTAATGATAGTTTTTTGTCAGTGTCTTCGTAGTTCGAACTCGTATATGGCTTATTTTTTATCTCGTGAGAATGAGTCAAGCATGAACTTTGCTTACTTGGCAGGCTTACAAGCAATAAAATTCGTGGACCAACCTATTCTGAAAATGATTAACATCTTTGTATGGGAGACGAATGTATAAGGCATGATTCTTGCCAAAACTTTCTTCACAAAACACTGCATTCTATAATATGTTGTTCGCAAAGAGTAAGCAAACAATACAGAAAGATGTTGGGTTCTTGTACCTAGTTTTCACAGTCTGAGAATGTCTGGGACCATGACCCACCCTTTTGGTGACCAAGAATGGCTTGCATTTTATGACTTGGACTTTCCTACAGAAGCCCGAGTAAAAGCGATTTCGAAAAGCATGTAAAGAAGGAAATTAATGAAAGTAAGTGTAAAGCAACAAGACATTTCGACAACTTTATGTCATCATCGTCAAATAAATAAATTAAAAATAACGGCACTTGAGGCATATTTATAGGAATTAGGATGTGAGGAAATATGCCTTGCCCAAGACTGGGGTCTGAGGAAAATTACAAGGAGCCCAAAGGTTCCTAACCATGAAATCCTGGGTGCCAAGAACTTTAGCTGGTATGAAAAAAGTACCGTAAGTTTTTCCAGTCACCCAAAGGCAAAAAGTTAGCCACCTGTGGCAACCAGGTGCTTCTAGAGCACAGCCCTAATTGCCGTCATTTTTAATTTATTCATTTGGCAATGATGACATGAAGTCATCAAAACTTCATGTTGCTAAATACTTTCATTAGTTTTCTTGCTGAAATGTTTTGTTTCCTTGTATATTTAATATCAATTATATCAATAAAAGGGACTAAAATACTGTAAATCATCAACTTAATGTAGCAAGAAACTAAAGGGAGAATGTCAGACGAGTGTAATTTCTTAAAATGATAAAATGTGTACCTGCAAAAAAACAAGAATGATTGTGATGAGGACATTTTGATTGAGTGAAATTTTATTGTTTATTTTCAGAGCTGGAAGCATATTCATCCATTATCAGTGCTTTCCGAGCCCAAGGAGAGTTAAGTCGGTGAGTTTGTAATGTTTGGAATTAGATGTAGATGTCATACCATTAATGTAATTCATACTTAGTACATGTATAATGTTGATTTGTCTTGACTACCTTTTTGCAGTGCCAAAAAGAAGATTTTGCAGGATTTAGGAACTCAGCTCAGGTATTAACTGACAGTAATGTTGGTGGTGATTGTATGTACATGGTAAAAGTAATATTATTATGGCAACAGATTAATCGCACTTAGTAATCGCACCAAGGTTCTGGAAAAACTTACCAAATATCATTAAACAGTGTTCCACAGTCTGTGGACTGATTTAAATCACCGATTAAAACCTTTTCTTTTTAAGAGAGCTTTTTTAGATTATGACTGTAAATAACATTTTACGAACTTATCTATTATTATGAATTCAACATGGGTTATGAGTGGATTTTTGAAATTGACAGCATATCAACTGAACGTCATAGAGCAGAAGTACGAAGAGCATACAGTGATGACAGGCTTGCTATTGTGGCTGAAAGGTAAATACATTTTTTCAGGCCGTTTCACCCACTGTTGGTTTCATCCACGTGATTCAAAATAGGTGGTCATGTGATGACAAACATCTCTTGGCATGGATGGCCACAGTTTGCAGGACATCTGTTGCAAATTCCTCCAAAGTATTGAGTTCAAGGCAAATCTTCTCCATGCGATGGATTTTGCATCGGTCCAACTGTTTGCTGTGGCATATCTTGGATTGTATCTTGCTAGAAAGTGCGAAACTCAACAAACTTGCAAACAAACTGTGAAGCAACTTCCCGACGACAGAGATTCACTCATCACACGATCATGAAATTCATCATCACATGATCACTTTTTTTGAATCACATGAATGAAACCGGTAGTGCATGTAACAACCTGAGAAAAGCCATTTCAACAGACGTCTGGGACCAATGGTATTAACTCTAAATAGAAATGGCTCATTCTTATGCCCCACTTATAAGAAATAGAAACTGCTGTGATTTTTTGAGCCTTTTAAAATGAACCTTTAGTAGCTTATTAGGTACTTTAAGTTATGTTATGGCTAGGCTGTAGTACGGCGGCAAATAGTGAAGACCACTTCTGGTGACGTCATGACCCATGTTCCAGTACAGCTCTCCCACCATAGGCTTGCTTTCTACTATGGGAGAGTGCTTGGTTTCACATACTCTTCACTATGTGAATATAAGCTTGCTGTTTGAACAGCCTAGTTTGAAGATAAACTAAAAGTACTCAATCATAAAAATCAGTTCGAAAATAATTGTAAAGTTCCTTTTTCATTTGTAGAGAAAATATGAACGATTTAAACATCTACTGTGAACCACAGTCATAATTGTGCCGGGCCAAACAACCGCAGATAAGAAAGTTTCATATGTACTTAGCTGAACTGTAATTGTTTATTGCTGTTAAAACTGTATTTTATTAGAGTCGAAAGCTTTGTACGTGTATTTGCGGGCTTATCGCGATGAACAAGCACCCCGCCCATGCTGAAATCAAGCTTTTTATCAGTGTTATTTTGTTTTGTGTTGGAATTACATGCAGTTCTAAAAGCAGCTGAGAGGCAAATCTAAGTTCTGGCATGTAAGACGGATACAGGAGAAGGAAATCCTCGTCATTAATCAGCCTATGTTGTATGAAAGTAACGTAAAGTCCCTGGTTTCATTGAACGAAGCCATTTTTTTAAGACACGTAGAGGCTGCACACCCTGTTGCCATACAGCAAAATGTTGATCTGTTTAATTTTATGGAGAAAATGGCGGTCAGTCTAGTCCCTTACAAACAAAGTAGCCATAGTAGTAGCTCGCCGTAACATATCTTAAAGTCCCTATTGTCAACAAAAAGCCTCCCTGTGAGTGCATCATGATTGAATTGATTCTTTATTTGCAGTATTTATGGTGCAGGTAGCTGTGCAGAATGGGCTGCTGAGGGAAGAAGGCTTGTTCCACTCATGCCTCGTCTTGTACCACAAACAGTATTCAGTGCCTCAGCTACTTCTGCCGCCAATTCTGCAGCTGCAGCAAATGCTAAGGTTCCGGTTTCTTCAGGTACTTGTCAAAAAAGTTATTTTGGCATTTGATCTTGTTGCTATCACTGTCAGAAATGATAGACGCATCCATTTGTGCACTGATCCACAACAGTGTTTTCTGACATTTTGAGCATAAAATGAGTTTGAGAATAATAACAATGACATGCTGAAGATACATGTATGTTTAAATGTTCATCTTTTAGGCAGTAAAGCTGCTAGTAGTCCCAGTAGTTCAAATGCCTCGTCAAATTCATTGTCTTCAGTCAGTCAGCAGAACAATTCCAAAGCATCAACAGTAAAACAGCAGCCCCAGACAGGTAAACAGTCCCTACTGATTAAAATCTTACTTCTCTTCACTGTTTCTTCACAGATTGAATAAGAGCAGTTATGAGAAAGTACATGTACATGTAGGACTTGATGACTGAATTGAGCATTCAAAGGGAAAAATATTAATAACACAATGAAATGATCACAAGAGAACCAATTTGTTAAAAAAGCCCATTTAAGGAATGTAAAAATATTGTGGATCCGTTACCAGGATTGATCATGATAATATAGGATATAGCATTCTCTGGTAAAAAGTAATTAAGAACATAAGCTTTCCATGTCCAGTCTATGGTCTTCAATGGATAAAAATTGTGATAAAATGAAATGTTAACAATTTGAATATAAATTGCATAAATTTAAAATTACTGCACATATAGGGTGTGTGCATTGTCAAGCAATAAAAAACAAAATCAAAAACCATTCAGTGGATAAAGTCAAGAAATTGTGATATTATAGACAACAAATAGAGAAAACAGTTCTCCAAGTTTAAGGTGTGTGCATTGTCCCAAAGTTGATATATTCGTCGAATTGTTCCACACAAAATATTATTGTAGTGCCTAGTATGGAGCCGCCATGTCGGAGGACCTCCTTAGTCCTCCAATATGGAGGCCAGAAAATAGTGTAAACATCTGGAACTTACTTTGGCCATCTAGACAACTGATTATCTGAGCTGAACCAAAAAACATTTACACAAGCACTTTTCCTAATACTTTAACTCCAAAAAAGTCTAAAAACCACAAGATAAGTGTATATTTTTCGACAAACGTGATCTTAGCTTCATGTCACGCACTACCATAACTCTGAAATTCAAAATGCGCTGGTTTCCAAACAAAGGATGCTATTGAGCTGGAAAGTTGTGAACAGATATAAATTTAGTACCTCTTATGCCTGATGAGGATAAAATCTTTAGGGGCTTTTTAGTTTTGGATTTGAGAATTTGATGACGTCAGGTGAACACACTCTATAAAGAATGTTCAAAAGAATGCTAAAAGTGCTAAAATTAATATTTGTTTAAAAGAATGTTGTATTGTCTTAGGAATGGGCATGAGTTATAAGAACGTATTTGAAATACAAAACAATGTGCTAAAGGCTCAAATGTTGCTAAACATGCATGGACTTTTGACTATGTAATTGACTTTGACAGCTCCTCGATCATTGACAAAGGAAAAGACAGTGGAATTATGGCACATGGCAAAAACTGTTGGGACAGATAATAACTCAAGCACACTCCTGAGACAATACAACATTCTTTGAAACAAACATTAATTTTAGTGCTTTTAGCGTTCTTTTGAACTTTCTTTATTATATACATGCAGTAATAATTATTTAGGATTTATGGGATTTACTCTCTATCTAGTCAAATGTTTAACATTTTATTTTACCTCAATTTTTATTTTTATCAAAAGCTGCATGTACCAGAAGCTTAATGTGTCAGAGAAATAACTCAAAACAATGTGGCAGATATATACTTTTACAGTGTATATAATAATTTACATGTCTGTTCAATTTCATGTATTCTTGTGTTTTGATTGGTTCTTATTTATGATCTGTTGGAGGACAGACGCATACATGTAGATGATTTGTTTTTATTTGTTTCTTTGTCATATAAAACAACGAAATTCCATGTTGCTGTGCATCTCTTCAGTTGTAGATCACAGATGATGTCAAAATGTTGTAAGAACACCAGTGACACACTTGTCTAATGGCTTGTCTGCAACCGTTTTGCTCTAACCACGTTTCGACATCATCTGTGATCTATTACTGAACAGACACAGAGGAACATGGAATCTATTGGTTTAATATTGAGTAGAATATTTTGTACATAGGTGGGACACAAGGAAATGATGTGGATGGTTATGATGATGATGGCAAACCAAAGCGGAAAAGACGCCTGAGTGTGTCAAGCCTTAACAAGCCAGTGACAAAGGTCACTATCCCCACCCCTACACTGGTTTCAAAACCTCTCACAAAGCAGACCACGTCAGTTAGTACAATGACTAAGTCTGGCAAATCGCTAGGACCAGCAGGGGCAATAAAAGCCATACCACGCGCAACACCTCTTTCCGCTTCGGCATCACAAGTGAAACTACTCACCAAGACAGTAGCAGTGTCGCAGGCTGTCTGTCAGGCCAAGACAGTACTAAGCTACAAGACTATGACATCTGTTACTTCATCACCTGCCAAAGTTCAAACAGTAATGACTCAATCTGCATCCAAGGCTCAAACCAAAGTCACTTCTGGGGCCCCTCCTAAGGCTGTGTTGGCATCAAAGACCCCATTGTCAACCACTGCTAAGAATATCTCTACAGGATCATCAACCCTTGGAGCCACTGCAAGTCCTGTTGGAGTGGCCCTCAAATCTGGTTTGACTGCAGCTCAGTTAGCAGCAAGACATAAAGTGAAACCAGCAGTGGCCAGATTTAAACCTCTTCCTGGAACTGTAAAGTTCAAATCTGTCACACCCGCCACCATGGGAACCTGCTCTACTGTTACTATGGTAACACCCAGTCCTAGTTCCCAGGCCTCCTCAGCTTTACCAGTCTCAAGCACTCAGCCTGTTGTTCGCGTAATCCATGTTCCAGGAACTGGCGGTGTTGGCGTAAGCAAGCCAGTGGTTGTCATGACAACAGGTCTCAGCAAAACAACTGTTGCAGGTATAGTGCCAGGAATCAACAGCCCAGCCAGTTTGACAAAGTCGACTTCTCAGGTGAGATGGTATCATTTTAGATTTGTACAGTATAATCTGAGTCATTTTCAGTTCTTGTCATATAAGATCAATAAATTATTCTCCTTGCCAATAGGTGAATTTTTGCTGACGTCATTGTTTACATTTTTCCTCATTAACATAAGAGTTTGCTCATAGAAGGCATCACGCTAGACCCGAATTGACTACAAACGTTAAAGAGCTTGTGAAACTTAGTAATAAACAGAGCTTTTGGCTCACTGGTTGTGATATTGGATAAGAAATTGGCTTTCAAAAACTGCAAAATTTCTGGGTGGTAAAAGTGCTTATGAGCTCATACATTCTTTGTAAAATTTTGAGCTTTTAAACCTGGGTTGCATAAAAAGTATTCAACACATCGGGCTCAAATTCGTTGGGACAGTTAATTGTGCTGTGCCTTTCAATAACTGTATCACTTATGCTAATGAGGCAACTACTGTAAACAAAGATTCTTCTGTTGTTGCTGTATTTTCGTTTCAGTCATTGTGAGACTTTGAAGTTCATGATCTTCTTTCTTTTTGTGTCTGTATCCTTTAGTTTGTAATGTACAGTGTCTTGGTATTTTAAGGAGAGGTTATATGTTGATAAGATTCAACTGAATGAAATGGGAACTTCCTTGTGTTCTGCTCCCATGTGAGAAGAGTTTCCATTTTGTTTGATACATCTTATTTGTGACAAAATGAATAGCAAAGGCAAAATGTGTTGATGAAAAACGAATTTCCAAATATATTGGCAAAAATGCACCAACATGCTGACTTCTGTTTGTCAACGATTTTAAAATGGGTTTGATGGTTCACGTATCTCTGAGCAGTGTGGTACTGTAGGCGCTGTAGATGTCTATTATTTGACGTTTTTGAACTGCCTGTTGTTACTAAGAATTATAAAATATTTTGTTTTTATTGTCAGGTGGCTCCAAACACTTCAGTTAGCAAGGCTCCAGTTTCTACAACTGCTGGACTGACATCTCAAACTGCAACAAAAGCCAAAGTTTCCAACACAGCGACTCAGCCAGTATCATCTGCATCCAAAACTGTAGTCATGACAACACTTGTGGGTGGAACTAAGAGAGTAGTTCTCTCTGTGCCAGCACCCTTACAGGCTGGTCCAAATATTTCTACCCCAACTACATGTTCCTCCCCCCAGGGGATAGTGATCACCAAGACGCAAGGTAAGTGTTTCTATGGAAATGAGTTCTGTTGCTCTATAACTTCTGGTCCTGCATATAATAATATGTACTGGGGTTCTATAACATAGCCTATGACCTAACAACAAAGACTATTAAACATTTCAGAGTCTCAAGAAAACAGGTAGGTTTTGCATCCTCATTCTGTAGCATTCAACATTCACTATGAATCAATCAAACCTTTATTTAACACGGTCAGTACACTTAGCTAGGAACTAGTTTCCAAGTACGCTTCAAAATAATGAGATAAAAATAGAAGAATAAAAACTTCATTAGTAAGGTAAAGTCTGCAAAGTGACCGCAATACAATGGTGCGATATACTGTACTTGTTGCTGTTACTTACAGTTAAAATTATATTTATACTTGAACGAAAGGAAGGAAATATTTGAGTCAACAATAAGTTTGGCAGATCAAAAACTTGGATAAAAAAGGTTCTCACATGGCTTCTGTCTAGTTTGTTACAAAGTCCATTTATGGGGGTTTAGGGATTATTTTCTGTAAGACTGAAGGTAGATAGAAAGCTTGAAAAGCCTTTTATCTTAGGGGTTGTTTCACGCGTCTTACAGGTCCCAATGTAATATCTAGCAAGGTTCCCCCTGCATTGAGTTTGCTGGTACCCATTTATACACCTGGGTGGAGAGAGGCACTGTTTAAGTGAAGTGTCTTATGTTATGTTATTGAGTTTGCTGGTACCCATTTATACACCTGGGTGGAGAGAGGCACTGTTAAAGTGAAGTGTCTTGTTCAAGAACACAACACAATGCCTCAGGCCAGGGCTCGAAACTGGACCGCTTGATCCGTAGACAGGGGCACTAACCATGAGGCCACCGTGCCTCCTACAAAAACTTTATGGTTACAATATTTAGTCTAACCTAACTAAGTTGAAAAAAACAAAAAAAAATGTATAAAAGTGGTAGAAATTGTCCGAAAAAATTCATTACAGATATTCTTGTTTTTCAGGAATTCCATTGACTTCACCCACTGTCTCTCAATCTCAGCTCACTTCCAAAAAGGACACTAAGCCATCTTCAGCCTTAGCCACTGTCTGTCCCAAACCAACTCCTACACAGATGACACCCAGTCTGTCAGCTCCAACCGTCACCACACAGGTCAGATCAAGACCTCTCCCTGCCATTCTTCCTGCTCCTCCCAAACCATCAAGTGTACCACCAACTGCTGTCTCCAATACCGCGAGTGTCAGGAAGCTTCCCACTATCTTACCTGCACCAGCAAAAAGTGTCGCAACAGTTCTTCCAACTGTTTTGGTTCCCGTGGCAACTGGTGTAGTTTCGCACGCTGCAGGACAGCTACAGTCCTCAGTACCACTGCAGTCGTCAGTAGCGCTGGCTGTGAATACTGCTGTTTCGAGCTTGCCACCATTGACTACTGATGTTGTGGCGCAACAGTTTCCTCCTGTAGCTTCAGAAAGTCAAAGTGCAAGTCAGCATTCTACTAATCGGGATCATGTAGTTGCCGAGACTCATGGCGCAGATCTAACTGACGCTCATTCGTTAGCAGAACATTCCGAATTACCTGCAGCGTCAAGCTCTAGACAGCCAACACTTAATGAACAAAGCTGTGTGACTGAATGCGATAATAACACATCATCTGAAGATGATTCTCTTCTCATGTGCTCTGAAACAATAGACAGTGCAGGTTGTAATATCATCGAAGCGCCATCGGCGATGGATTTTTTCAAAGGCATGGCCGAGAGTACACCAGTTAAGGATCCAGTAGAGCATAGCACAGATGAAACTCCGCAAACATTGCTAGATTCCGTAGAAGCAGCTTTAGATCCTGTATCATTACAAGATGTCGAAGTATCTGTCTCAGATTTAGATTCTTTAGAAAAGCAGAAAGATGCAACAAGTGAAACAGAAACATCTGAAAAGCATCTTTTATCGGTTAAGGAATCTATCGAAAATGTAACCGTTGAGAGATTGGATGTTTCAAGTGAAATTTCTGATATGGTCAGGAATGATTCGCCTGAGCATATTTATTCGGAGTCATTACACATGGATGAAAGAGATAAAACTTATAAAGTCGATATGGATTCAGATCTTCAGTCTTCACTGCAAGGAGTTCCTCAAGATGATCCAAATGTGGTTATTGCTAGCAGTGATGATGGGTTACCTGTGGAAAATGCCCTGCAAATAATTGAGAGCTTTGTGGAGAGCATGGAAGGGAGTACAGCAGGGACGTCTGAAGAAACAACACTTGCTGCGAATGATAATGAGCCATTTGAGTTGCCATCGGTATTGTTAGGACCAATTCAGTCCTCTAGCCAGGAGAGATCTGACTTGCCTGAGGTACTGACTTCAGAGATGAAAGGCAAGGTAATGACTGATCATGTTGCTGGTGCGACAGACACTGATAAACTGACTGTCATTGAAGGTCAACAATCTTCAGGTATTCTATCAAGATTTGAAGATGAGAGCTGGGACATCTGTGACACACCCATCGATGTCTTGTCCACATCCACAAGCAGTTCCAACAGTGCAACAGAATGCACAGAACTGACGGAAAAAGAGATCAGAGCGCTTGAAGCCTTCGGTAATGTGAGGACAAGTGGAAGGAAAAGAAAGCCTCCTTCGTCACTTGATGTGTCACCACCACGACAAGTCAGTGGCTGGGTCCGAGGTGCTCTCAGGTGCGTCATTATCTTTAAGGTGGCTCTGGTATTAGTGAGATGTCAGCTGATGGCGTCGTGGTTGGTGCGCTGGACTCCGGTTTGAGTGGTCTGGGTTTGAGCCCAGGCCATGGGTGTTGTGTTCTTGAACAAGACACTCTCAATGGTTCTCGCAACGTAGTTGTTTATAAAAGGGTAACGGCAAACTATTACAGCAACCTGACAAACTGTTCGAGGTGAGGTGGGGAAGGTAATTTCTGTTAGACTGACATTTCATCCAGGGAAGGAGAAAAACTGTTTTCTGCCTCAGGTTACAGCGAGGCTTTCATTAAGGGCCGGCATATCGACCGCTGTGAAGATCATTTTCCCTTCTGGTTTGACCATCCAGCGGAAAGTTTTTCTTATAAAGAAGTTCGGTTCAAAAAGTCTTGCCCGCCTGTGGAAACCAGTTGTCCTCCCGCTTAAATCATTGATGAAACTCCTGGTAACTGGAAGAACCAACATGCTAGGCAAAGAAAGTTGCTGCAGTAACTTAACTATTCAAACTTTTGACTCTTTTATATGTCATCAAAACTGTCACGCTTCCTCTGAGTTTTTTGTCACATTCCTATCGACCTTCAAGTGTTCTGATCATTACATAATAAACATCCGAATGCAATTTTTCTTCGATATGATAACTATTCGTGAATTACTGTTTATTTTGAATTTTGTTAGCCTGCTGCAGAAAGTTGCCAGTTATCGCGGTCAAGGAAGACGAAAAGGTGATTTTGGTGCTGCTACTTGGTTCCTTAAACCAGGTAATAGAATATTGAGAGCATCGACTTTTGTCTGAAAACTATATATATTATTATTGTAATTGTTAAGTTTTAATTAATGACGGTAGATAGGAAGTATTCGGGAAAGCACTGTCATTTTCTACTCCAAGCAATCAATAAATCAGAGTCATTTATTGCCTGGTAAATAGCCATGTTATTTCTGTTCTTGTTTATCAGTGGACGCTGTTGATGCTCCGGGATACTTCAAAGTTATAAAAACTCCAATGGATTTTGGTACAATAAGAGTGAAGCTGGAGGTTAGTTGTCTTGTCCTAAGTGTATTAGCTTTAATTACATTAGAATTGAATGCCAGAAAATACGATGTTTACTAAAGGATTTCATTCACAATCTCATGGATGACAGATTTAATTGGCCATTACCGCCATGATACTCTTGTATGTGCGGTTGGGAATCTTGCTGCGATAGAAGGCTAGGCTACTAACATCTAGAATTCACGAACGGGACTTTGCGCGCGATACTCAACGAGTTTGCTGTAAAATTCTGAAAGGTCTCTGAAGAGTCTCTTGCCCGAGACGAAACGCTGCGTCAGACTTGCCACGATCTATTTTTTCAAGAAATTCAATTCAGTTTTAATTAATTTCGCATGTGAAATTACAAAATTGTTACGGCAATATCTGGCGCGAAATTTCTCATTACAAAAACAAGCTAAAAACTCACGATTGTGAGCGTAATTTGTCAACTATGATATTACAGCTAATCAAATGGTATACTCTTGAAATTAAGAAATAATTTCACTTGCGTTTTGTCAAAATTTTATTCCTGCAAAATTTGTCATAATTTCCCTCACCTGAAAGATCGGGAAATTAGAGTGGTTTTCAATTGAGTGTTGTAAAACCCAAACCAAAATGAAAACCAAGGTAATTGCATGATTACTTTAGACACTCAATTGAAAACCGCTCTATAAGAATTTTGATAAAATACGCATGAAATTATTTCCTAATTTCACTCGTCACCTTTTGATTACCCGTACTAATAACTACATTTAAAAGTGAAGCCTTGGAGCCGACTGGCTCGTAGCTGCCAGAACTTACCCCGGTTTCTGTAGCATGAAGCGGCTAGGAGTATTTCTACTCCCCCTGGACGGGACGCTAGTTCATCGCAGGTCACTCCCCCGCAATTTGTTAGGTTTCCCCAACAATTCGCCGGTACCCATTTATACTCCTGGGTGGAGAGAGGCACTGTGAGAGTAAAGTGTCTTGCCCAGGAAAACAAAAGAGTGTCCCCGGCCAGGGCTCGAAGCCGGACCGCTCGATCTGGAGACGAGCGCACTAACCAGGAGGCCACCGCGCCTCTACAATAACTACATTCAAACATGATTTTAATTAGACTTTCATTTAACATGGTTGAATTTCAATGTCACCTTTGCTTTAGACTGGGAAATATCAAGAATACACGGAATTTCATTCCGACATGTTACTGGTAAAGTCAAACTGTTTGAAGTACAATCCTCCCGGACACGATATTCGACAGGTTAGTATATGCCGTACTGTGGAATAGGCATTATAATGAATTAGCTTTCATTGGAATGGAACTTTTTCTATATATTTAAGTTGATTTACTGGAAATTATGTATTTATGAGACAAGTATAAGGTAAAGTCAGCATACGAGCCAAGTGGCCCATCAGGCCGGAGCTTATCCCGGTTTCTGTAGCATGAAGCGACTAGGAGTATTTCTACTCCCCCCTGGATGGGATGCTATTCCATCGCAGGGTTACCCCCAGCATTAAGTTCGCCGGTACCCATTTATACACCCGGGTGGAGAGAGGCACTGCGAGAGTAAAGTGTCTTGCCCAAGAACACAACACAATGTCCCCGGCCAGGGCTCGAACCCAGACCGCTCAATCCGGAGACGAGCGTACTAACCATGAGGCCACTGCGCCTCCCATGAGACATGTATGGTAATAAATTAATAAAAATATTAAGAATATTTTAATGATGATGGCGATATTGATGACGATGACGATGTTTATGATAGCTCATTATTTATGGAATTCAAAGTAAGTTTAAAGTTTATGAGTGACAGATATATCAGGTGCCGATTGTTGTCCTCTGATGACATTTTACAACACATTTCATTACAGGATTGCGAGGAAGTCTTCAGATACTATGAAACAGAGTATGCGAAAATGTTGGAGAGATGGGAAAAGGTATACTGTAATAAACAAATTCAAAAAATTCCCCTATGTAAATAAGCACGCTGATTGGTTTAAAATCGTGTTTCTATAACTCGAGCTAATGAAGGCGCGATGCAAAGAGAATTTGCATTTCGCAGTATTTTCTAAAACAAATAGAAAACATGTTCTCCTTACATGGTAAACTCCTAAGTGCCTACGCCTAAATTTCAATATTTTTTTTTCAGTGTCACGTGTCCCCTGCTAAAAAGCCGAGGGTGGTGTCAAAGACAGAGTCCTCTGCGCAACAATGAAACAATTCTATTGTTTTACTGGATTATTTAAGGTCTCCGTGAAGCTGTAAAAGAGTTTTAACCAATTTAGGTGACCGCAATAAGTGACAAAAGTGTTGAGACACTTCTCTATTAACTTTCTTTATTTGAGCGTCTTGGAAACATTTTTCACCCCTTCCTTCCAAGCAAAGTTGATTTTTCTACCTCTAATACTGCGTAAATTACAGCGCCTGCACGACACGTGCCGGGGGTCTCAGAGGATTATCGCTATATGTGTTTTTAATAAAATAATTAGTAAAACATCGTAAAGTGTCAGTTTCTAATAAAAGTGTCTTAGCTACTTTTGTTGCCCATTGAAGGTTTTGTACATAATGTAATAATATTCATCAAACCTCGTTGTATAAAAAACGTTTATGACTTTGCTGGTTTTAAGCCGGCTGTATAAATTTCTTCCAAGGTGGTTTGAATGTGACCATATTTCTCTTCTGCTTCGCCTTGCTGTAACTCCCATACTGGCAATCTACAGGTATAAACTGCATCAAGCACCTTTTGCTAAGCACGTCTGGCTCACGCTTTTGTATACATTACTTGCAGAACATTTTCGGACAATTTTAATTTCGGACACAAAAATTGTCCTAAGATAAAACCGTCAGAAATTTTAAGCCTCCGAAATATTTACAGTCAAGAGGCTGTATTTCACAGAACAGTATAAAATTTTTAAGTAGCTAAAAACCTCTTAGTTTACTTTATGGAGCAAACTGTACTAGAGACACTTCTCGAGATACATAATGGCTTGATAGACTTTGTGTTATTTTTTCGTCGGTCAATCTGTAAAACCATTAGGGTGCAGTAAAACTATCATTTTCACAGATGTTGTTTCAGTCTAATTCGTGTTTTGTTGGTGCAAATTTACTTTAAAACTTTCAACAAAGTGTCCGAAATTTGTCCGAAACGAGATAAAAAGTGCCCGAAAATTTAACGTCCGAAATTTGTCGGCAAAAGGAGTTGACAAATGGTGGTTTTATTCGCAAGGTATCCAAAGAGGTTGCAGTTTTGTGAACAGTTACTGGAAATATAACGGAACATTTAATAATAGGAGGCTTTTTGGGAAGATTTTCTGTACCGCGTAGTTATTTGCTAACACTAATAAACGTACATTTATCCGTAAACTGCCACTTATAAGCCCTGGGGCCTGTTCCTCGAAAGCCCTGGAAACTTTTCGGGCCCGTAAAGCCATTTTTAGTTCATCTGTATCTAAAAACGGAGGAGTGTATACGCCTGAAACTTCTTGTATGAAGGGAACCTCTGTTCATATTAAGAATACGTGAATAAAACAGCGCTGTAATCGTAAGGTTCGAGATTTTGCTATGGCTTTCCGGGTGCGAAAAGTTTCCGGGGCTTTCGAGAAACGGGCCCCTGGGCTTATACAACTTCGTAAGGGCTTTTAGATGGGTTTATAAACGGAGGGGCGTATATCCAGGGGGGGGGGGGGGGAGCTTATAAGCAGAATAAAAAACCGTTTCGAAATACAGGTGTAAGCTACAGCAGTGTTGATAGAAATACGTTTTTCATATAGATTACTGGTTTTTAATTAAGCTTTAAAACACAATAAATCTAACTCATTTCATTTTAAACTAAAGGGACCATATATCCGGTGGGGCTATAATTGGAAGCAATATTTTGTGTAAAAACGTTTACAGTAGATGGGTCTATAAGCGGTAGTTTTACCGTATGCAAGACGTTTTTCTATTTGTGAGCCCTTTGCAAAATTCGTACTTAAAGGTATGGCGAATTTTTTATTTCCACGTTTTCTTGACCATGATGAGTGCAACATGTGGGTTGAAGAAAAAGAAAGGAAATATTGGTCCATAACTAACTACAGACACATTTTACTTTGCATTATACTAACTACAGACACATATTTTACTTTGCATTATCTGTGAAGAAAAATATGCCTCTATACTGTCATGGCGTTTTAGTTTTCTTTAGTAAGTAAATATCTCATTGCTTGGCTTAATGCAAAGCAAATGACAGTCAAATACTACACGTTACTCAGTTTATATTGTACATAGAATTACTTTTATCATAGTATTGCAGATTTTGATGTCGTTAATACATTTGTACCTTACTCTTTTGGGGCGAGTTAGAGCCGATTTACACGGTACAACTTTGTCGCATGCGACAAGCTTACGACAGGTCTACGACAGGACTTAGGACCATTTACGTGCGCTCGACATTTTCACTTACAAAATTAAATTTGCAAAAGTTTGCAACTGGATTTTCGGAGCGAAAGTTCTAACATACAGTAAAAAAATATTTTAGCTGTCCTGCGCTTTGAAAAAACTTTCTAAAGAGATATTTTTAGCTTTAATCTGTTCAGTGCTTTTCGAGAAACGTCTTCATGAGAATCGGTCAACAACAACTTCGTCCGCCATTTTGACGCGAGAAAACTTCACCTCGTCCCCTAATCAGTAGAAATTTGTCACAAAATACGTCATTTTCTATCGACACTGGTTACGATTGTCGCAGCGTTTTAAAACATGTTTTAAAATCCTGCGACAGTTTTTTTGACGTACACAACAGTCGTAAGCGAGTTGTAGGTTTGATTTACACGAAACAATTCATGTTGTAAGCCCGTCGTAAGCTTGTCGCATGCGACAATGTTGTGCCGTGTAAATCGACCCTTAGTCTCTTAAATGTCACCATGTGAAGTTCAGTTTTCTTTTCAATAAGTAAACAAAGGACAGGAAAGCAAAATAATTTATTTGTTATTATCTTTATGGTTGATGATCGGTTCAGTAACTACCCATATCTTAGCGTGTTGATATAGTGAAGAGCCTTGGTAAACAAGACGGAGAAAAGTAAACACCAGTGAAAAAATTGAATGCTGTTGTGTGATCTTGTCAGATTTGTCTTTCATTGTCCCAATTCTTTCTTCTTTTTTTACATCCATGCAAGAGTGGTGTCGATTCCTCGTCATAAAGCTTTTACGCCACGTAAGGTACCAGATGACATTTTAAACCGCGTGGAAAACTAGTCTGATTTTGAAAAATTGGCCCGTGTAAATTAGCATAGTCTCCAGGCCGTTTCAGCTTAAAACATCAAAAATGAATCGACGGAGACATGGGGTGCTTACCATTTGTCAGAATAAACCGGTTGGGATGACCGTTGTAGAATGGTAGGGGTTTTTCCAAAATTAGCAAACCAGCCGAACGAGATGGCGCTTACCATTTGCAATTCGATTTCTCGTAATTGTTTTCGGCTGATGAGAGACTGGAAACTGGAAAATAATAATAATAATAATAATAATAATAATAATAATAATAATAATAATAATAATAATAATAATAATAATGATAATAATAACTTTATTTATCCTGGTAAAGACCGGTCAGTCGATCAAGATATAGATTGACTGGTATTAATCGGTGACCAGTATAAAAAGCATAAAAAAAGTCAATAAAGAATTACAGGCATAGAATTTACAGTAACAAATCTAAAAAGTATAAATTATATACAAAAATTTAAATTTAAATTGTACAAGTGTGATTTGCACTATCCATGTTTATTATATTACTCATATGGTTTGTTAGGCGCATTTGATCATATTTACATGTTAATTTGCGCCTTAGAAATATTAAATATTATTATTATTAGGTAAGTGAATGTTTTGCCTTTAAATTGTGCAAGTGTTGTGAGCTCGCGAATCTCTCTTGGCAGTTTGTTCCAGGCACTCGCAGCCGAAAACTTAAACGAGGTCTGTCCACATTTGGTCTTAACTTGTGGCAGATCTAATAATGTTGGATCTCTAAAGGATCGACAATGTCTCTGTGATCGTTTCATTAAGTAACCTGTCAACTGCTTAGGGCAGTTAATGTTGTTAATTATCTTGTAAACATATTGTAGCTTGATGAAAAGGCGTCTACTGTGAAGTGATAATAGCTGTAATTTAGCGCGCATCTCCTGAGTACATGTCTTACGGTCAGCATGCAATATTATTCGCATTGCTTGGTTTTGCAGGCGCTCTAAACGGTGGGCGTTTTCTTTGCTGCATTCGCCCCATACAACACAACCATAGTCTAATAAAGGTAGCACAGTCTGCTTGTAGGTTCTGAGCAAAATATCGCGACTAAGAAAAGATGAAATTCTGTTAAGCAGTTTTAGTTTAGAGTAAACCCTAGATTGTATATAGGCTACATGTTTGCTCCAGGTCAGACAATGATCGAGGTAAATTCCTAAGTACTTAAAGTAGTCTGACTGTTTCACTGGTTTTCCGTTGAGGATAATCTGTAACGCTCGGGTGTTTTTAACAGCGTGCTTTGATCCAATCAACATAGCCTCGCATTTCTTATGATTACTGATTAAACCATTCTGATTGCACCATGTTGCAGTACTTTTTAGATCTTTGTTGACACGTTTTTCTGCTGCACTAACATCTTTTGCGCTGGCGTGGATTTCCGTGTCGTCGGCGTATAGTACTACTTCGCTATCTGTGCAAGTGTCGGTGATACCGTTGATATGGATGTTGAATAAAGTAGGTCCGAGAACTGAACCTTGCGGAACTCCGTGCGTGATTAAACGACGTTCAGACTCGACACTTCCGTATGACACGAATTGGTTTCTTTCCTGTAAGTAGCTTTTGAACCATTCAAGTTCGTTTCCAGTCACTCCGCGTTTTTACAGTTTACTGATCAAGATGTTATTTTCAATTACGTCAAAAGCTTTTCTTGGGTCCAAGAAAGTACAGACAACTTTTTCACCTCTGTCAATGGCAAATTTCCATGAATCAACGGCTACGATAAGCGCAACTGTGGTAGACGAATACCTGGCATATGCATATTGATGGTCACTGATGAGGCCGGTGTCTGCTGCAAAACCTTGAAGATCATTGTTGGCAAACGATTCAAGCACTTTTGAGATACAGGGAAGAATGGAAATTGGTCTATAATTATCACGTTCGGTCTGGAGCCCCCATTTAAACAAGGGAGTTACTCTTGCCGTTTTCCAGATGGACGGAAAGCGGACGCATCTGAAAGATGTGTTGAATAACTTAGCTACAACATTGCTGATGTATGGTGCAGCAGTCATTTTCACTCACGGCGCGAAAATTGAAGCTGTGACTGGGAAACGCTAAAGGGCCCGTCTGTTGTAGCTCAACTGGGTAGCCGTGGGATTGCTGACTGGCTAACAGCGAGGAAACAATTGTTGTAGAACACTCGTTTAGTGAATTACCGATGTCACACTTGTCGATTAGCTCTTTACAATCGACTACTAACTTGTCGATCTCAATGCGGTTTTTCTTGGAGGGCAAAACTTGACGTAATGTGTCCCAAAAGGCCTTGGGCTTGCTGCGGTTTTCCTCGAGCTTATTTTTGAAATAATTCTTCCGGGCTTTTCTGTTTATAGCGGTGACTCTGTTTCGAAGGGATTTATATTCATTCCAATCCGAAGACAGTCGTGACTTTCTTGCCCTCTTGTGTATTTGATCGCGCGTTCTCATGAGTCTAAGAACACTATTACTATTTACCAAATGGTAAGGAAATTTCCGCCGCTCCGTTCCGAACGGAAAAAGAGGACTACCTCTGGAGGTAGTCTACAATTTCCGAACGGATTTTCCGGAAAATTACTGTTCCATTTGACTTTCAACCGAAATTTCCGGATTTTTTTGTTATATGGTAAGCACCCAAACTATCCAAAAGGTGAAGTTTGAAGGATTAATTATTTTGCCGTCCAAAATCCTGCAGTCTCTCTATCTCTATCTAAGGGAAGAGTATATGATTTTGGATAAGAGTTAGACCTCCACTCACAACCTTCACCTCTAGGGAAGTAGGGATTTGTAGATGACCATGCGTACAGAACTCCTCTATTCCCATCCTCTAATTAGGATAGGAGCTGGACATTCTGTCTCGTAGGGTACGAAATGGCCTTTGCAAGACTATGAGGGTAAAAACAAACTAAATTTAAAATTAAATCTGAAGGAGTTAATGTTATAAGTGTAGATAAGTTATGCAAATCTGAAGAGAATATGAATAAAGGGGCACAAAAATACTTGAAAATCGACATCTTGTTAGGAATAAAATTTGCATGACTCCCACCCACCAACCTCCCTCCTCGGAGTTCGGACGACAATAGTTTCTCTGGCGTCACTGATAAGCTCCTCAAAGACTTTCCCAAAAGACGGGAGGTATTAAACTTAAACGGCCAAAACAGAAAGGATAACAAAATAAAAGTGAAGTTAAACATTAACTGAACAAAAACTCAGATATATAAAGACAGACCATGGACTTTTTTGATGGATACTCAACGAAGAAGATGTCGGTTCGGTTTCCCTACACAACGGTGACCATCGCCAAAATGGGTGTGCCGTATGCAATAAAAATTCATTCAACACGGGGAAAATATGCCTTTTAAAAAAGAATGCATACTTTTTACTTAGTATTTCCAAAGGACCCAGAGGTAATGGCGCCTTGAATAACTTCTTCGATGCAAGGAGAAAAGCAAACATTCATTGGTGCGGAATATTATTTTTGTTACCATTACATCCCTCGCAGACTTTTTAGAATTAGTGACCTCAGGGAGTATTCAAATGAAACGGTGTAATGAAAAATTTTAGCGACTGTTGAATACATTTAGTTTTCAAAGTCACATTTTACTCAGATCAGTTTATATATCTAGCTTTATCCCTCTTGTAATCGTTTGATTTGTTCTTCTGAATACACGTTATCAGCAAAAACATCTAATTTTTGAACTTCACGATTTCCACTGTATCTCTTCGGTGAACATTTTACTGATTTTACCGGCCAAGTTTGCTCGATTTTCGCGAATTTCAAGGCCTGAGAAAATAAATCCAGCCTTGGAAGTGTCAGTCAGGCAATTTTCTAAGACGTTCAGACAGAGAAATAACACTGGAACCTAGTGTAAGGAAACTCTGCATGATGTATGAAGTAGGTGCACAGTGAGCGAGGTGCCGCATTGCGTAAAATTACATGTCAGTGGAACAAAGCAAAGCACAAGTCATAAAACAAAATTCTCGATTCTCATTTACGCGGTGCAAAAAAGTATTGGAGTGGTGCCTTTCCTACAATTCCACAACATGGGGTGATCTGGAGTAGGCAGGGAGGAAGGAAAATTATAGTTTTGCGAGATGGAATGTGCTGTTGTCGTTGTAGACAAAATTCATCAATCAGTTCAATCCAACTGAACCTATTATATTGCTATGGTGACTGCATCCTGATGCCCTGCAGCCCATTTTTTGTCCACAGATAATGACAGAGCATGACTGAGGTCCGGAGCTCAGTGGAGGACATTGTATGTACTTGACCACCTTGCCATTCTGTGAAAAGAAATATACCCAAATTCTGAGTCTGAATGATTCGTTCATACTTTATTTCTTTTATGCTCGGCATTCATCACTCACTGGCATATCAGGGTAGTTTTCCATTGTTATTTCAAAAAGATCGACTCACAAATTCCCCACACTGACTATTAATAAGTTGCATGGTTGAAATGACTAAGAACATTAAACAAGCCCATAAAAGGATAAATGAATACTTTTCAGTAATGTATGCCATTTATTTATTACATTAAAATGTAATTTAAAACAGCTCAGTTGAGTTTACATCCATAACAACAGATCCCTGAGCACAGCTACCAAAATTGACAGAAATTTAAGTCAGCAGGATAATGCTTCAAGACTACCCAAGATTATTAAAATTAAATTGAATTTCTTCTTACAAACCTGAACTGTATTTAGTTATAAACTTTGCATCACAAAAGATGAAAATCACACTCAAAAAGAAAATCTTGACTTCTTTCTTTATAAAAAGTAAAACAAAAATGTGAAGTTTTGGGAAAAGAAAAACTTTAAATTATCGCACTCTGATAAAAAAATCTTATTTACAAAATTTTAAGTCGCATTATACAATAACATTAACTTATCCATTGCACTCTTATAATTTATAAATTAAGGCACTGTTTCTTCATTCCGGTACTGCATCCTTGTCTTCATCAGATTTGCCTCCAGCTCCTGCACCGTTGCCATTATCGGATGATTCTTGTTTATCCTTGGCTTCCCTAGTGGCTTTGTCTGACTGATTTGAGCTGTGTCGCTTGTCATTCTTAGGTCGCTCGCTTGTCTCCTCTTGTTTTGGTTTCTTCTTGCGTGTCAATTGTTTGTACCAGTCCTTTGGATACTTGGAGATGTTGTCCATGTATGTTTCATTGATTTGCCATTCATCCTCCTGAAAACAGTTTTAAGTTTCAATTGGTAACAGTCAGAATGTAGGGTCTTCAATATATTAAACCTATTATACCATACACTACTTTATCCTGATAAAGAGATCAAACCTAAGACATTGCAATCATGTCTGTTAGTGACCTTCTTCAGTTGTCCTTTTTATATGTTATGCCTGATTATAACAAACTGTCCCATAACTGCCAGGATTACTTTAAATTCACTTTCTTTTAAGACTTCTGGGCTGTTCTATTACATTGTAGTTTGCTACTTTAACAAAGCCCAGAACTCTTTTTCACTTAGTTGTGTTTTTCAATACACTAGAAAACATTACAAAAATGGCCTTACCCATTGAAGATGGTTATAATGTGGCTCTTTTGAAGATATCCGTTTTAAAATAGCCTGAAAAAAAGAAAGAATCATGTCAAATGCCAGCAGTTGTTTCTGAAACTTTCACCTTTCATTTTGTAAAATTCTCAATGTTTGATGACAGATATTTTCTGGGGTGAAGTTTTCAGTGTGCCCAAGATTGTTCAGGCCTTCAGCTTGAGTGTTTTGTCCAAAAGTTGGATTTAACCTCATAAATTTCCAGTCAATATTATTAATGAATCAAATTTGAACTGTCTTCTTTGTTGAGCCCAAAAACTCTAGCCAGCAGTACAGCCAGATGTGTCACCAAATCCCTGGTATAGTCTATACTGGCTGTTTAAACTGTCTGCGATGCAGGCTAAAAAAAATCTTGACTCAAAAACTAGGCACATTTAGGGGTGGGGTCAAAGTTTTTACTATGATGCTATGCTGCACCTATAGGAAGATGTAGCAGTTTTACCAATACTGGTGTGTCCCCTTGTTTTGGGATGTCCTGGACCTGTTGCTGTCATAATTACTGTCATTTTGATAGCTAGCTTATTTCTTACTTGGTTTTCATGAGTGACTCTGAGAAGTTCCCTTTGTCTCTTTGTTTTGTTCAAACTCTTGTGTTCGTAGTCATTCCTGTTATCCACTCGTCCACGAGTCCTCATTACAAATGACATCTTTTCCAGCAGGATACGATTGTCTCTTTCAATAGTGGCCAATGTTTCTTCCTCGACCTGAAAATGCATTTTGGTGGTGGATTAGTATCAGTAGCAGTAGACACAAATTTACTTGAAATTTTGCAACATGTTTACTTTTTGAGGGAGAATTTGCTGCCCTAGTATCTTGCATGGTTTAATGAAGTGTAAACAAAAGTAATGTCAAGTTTATAAATTAAATGTAGATGTCAATTTATTTTTTGGTTTACTTCTAGCCACATGACTACAACTTTTCAAGTTGTTTGATATAAAAGTCACATTTAAATGTCAACCACTGGAAACCAGGCAAACCCAGCATGGATAAACAAACTGTCTACATTGAGCCAGTTGAAGAAGACATAGAAACGCGACAACAAATTGTATGATTTACTTTAGATACTCAGGTGTAATTCAAGCATCAACCCCCCCCCCCCCCCGCCCCCCACCCCAGCCAAGCGCATGAGCCGCGAAGAGCAAAGCGATCTGGCAGGAAGGAGTCTGGTGAAGAGGTGCCAAGAAAGTCAGCCTGCCTTAATCTATGTAATTTTTTCATTTTTGCTTCACCTGAGCAAAGTGAAAAGCATTGGTCAAAAAAAGGGACAGGCAAGAAAACGGTCAATCTATTAAGTTTGATGAGGAGCGATTAGATCCCCATGGAGTTGGTAATTTACTGCGCATTCTCACAATAAAAAATAATTCGTCCAAATTTAGAGTCAGAGGAAGAGTTGAATGCATGTATTACTGACGTTTTAACAAATTTCCAGTCTATTTCCGGTTAAATGGAGCAAGACATAGCAGTTGATAAATGAGTATGTTAATGAATCAAGACGTACCTGTTGTGTTATCGACTGCATTTGGGAAGAGTTAAATATTACAAACGTATGTGATTGCAAGCGGGCAGCAAAACAACATGAAGGCGTTTGCCCATTTACCAGCATTGTCAAAGACTAGACTACCAAAGCAAGATCACTTAGAGTCAAGTGCGTGTCCCTGCTAGACAGAAACTTTGACAGATTTTCTTCGGCAAAACTTTGTCAACAATGGATACCATGCCTGCATGTTGTTATGAAAAAGATTTACAATTTTCCTGCCAAATCTGAGCTGCCAAAATTCATACTTCCAGTGAAAAATAGTCAGCTTTTTTTTCTGCGGTTTCCAGGGTGGAAATGAAAAATTTGCACAGATCAGAGCAGGCTCACTTTCACATCTCTCAGCTTTGCTGCTCAATTTCGCACTCACAGCTAAGACCTGCGCGCTTGTGCTCCAACGTGAGCCTGCTTGCAGGCTACCCCTTCCTCCCCACCCTCCCAGTTATCCTCAGCACAGACCCTTCAACCTCCAGCTCCTAAAGGTAGAAAGGAATTTGGCATCCGCACCTGCCCCCAAGGGTTGGGAATTCGACCACCAAATGATCCAAAAATTTAAGAAATGTTTGGGGAACAAACTGTTTATGAATTTGATCTGTTTGTTGTAGGGTGAATGATTAGGAGCTATTTTTATTTTCTTATCCTGTGCTTAAAATTTTGCTGTTGGTGTTTGTCTAGGAATAAACATGAAAATTACTGATGTTTTTTTAAGGTGGCTCAAAACAGTTTCCAACACTTAGGTTTTGATGGGTCATTATAACCACTCTTTATCACTTGATGCTACAATCATGGTATCATAAAACTGCCCAACCATTGGTGAATACATTGTTATCATTTTCGTGACACAACAGGTTACCATAGCAACAGTATGACTTCCTAAAAACACTCTAAATTACAGCTTTAGGGGCTTATAATTCAAAAACGGCACAGTGAATTTTTTTTATATTTTTAACTTTTGATAAGCATGATAAGACGCAACTTTTGGCAAAGTTTAAAAGAATTCTGTACAAAGGGTTCAGAGCCACCTTAAATTTTCGAGAATTTGAGGTGGCTCTGAACCCTATGCACGGAATTTTTTTAAACTTTGCCAAAAGTTGCGTTTTATCATGCTTATCAAAAGTTAGAAATATAAAAAAGTTTCACCGTGCCATTTTTGAATTATAAGCCCTTAAAGCTGTAGTTAAGGGTGTTTTTAGGAGGTCATACTGTTGCTATGGTAATCTATTTTGTCACGAAAATGATAACAACGTGTTCACCAATGATTGGAGAGTTTTCTGATACCATGATTGTAGCATCAAGTGATAAAGACTGGCTATAACGACCCATCAAAATCTAAGTGTTGGAAACTGTTTTGAGCCACCTTATCTCTAATAACAAAAGCCCCGGATTTCTCAGACAAATTCAAGATAATTTAAACATTTAGTATTCTGTTTGATCCATAATTTGCATAGCTAACAAAGTTCCTGAATAAATGTAAGCTTTTGTTTTTAGCGTGCCGTCACGTCTCAGAAATGTGCTAATGATTTTTACCTCAGCAACAGTTCAGAAGCAAGGCTCCTATTTAAGGGATTACGATTTCCATTTGAAAAAGCAGTAAAACGAGAATAGAAATGACAAAGACATTATACGTTGGCTGATTATTTCAACGACACAGCAAAATGTATGCAGAACGTCAATTAACAAGTTGATGCTGAACAAACAATGAAAAATGCTCAACTCCCACAGAATTTAAGCTTCACCTTATTTAAATCTTGGCTTGAAAACCTCTATACAGCTTGCCAATTAGCAACAAGCGAGCGAAGAAAACTGCGAAATAACGTTTTAGTACAATAATTAACACAACTGCAGTCATGGCAATTTGTACTTGAAACAGGAGCAGCTGGTTCTTAGTAATTTCGCCACCACTAACTGCTTTGCGTGCCAAATCAATCTATCTCGCTAATCGCCCGTAAAATTATACCGCATCTTCACGTTTTAGTCCTGATGAAGGCCTAGTGCCCTTGAATCGTATGAATTTAACACAGTTCCCTTTTAAAAGTATTATCATAACAGACAGAGGGTTCTTAATGTGTGTTGACACAACTGCGATCTATTGTCCGCGTGTGGGATAGATGCGTTGTTTCATTCCAAGCGATCCGAATAGAAAGAAAGATTTTACAATACCTGTAACTTCTTAAGCTTAAGATGTAAATGCATGTAGGTCTGAGGAGGCTTGTTATCAATGACTGCTTTGGCTGACTGCACCTAGAAATGGTAGGAAACACTACAAAGTAAGCAAATATATGTACAGCCTACAGCTGGCCCCGAGAACTAAATATTGAAGTTTTGGGCCCGCGGTAGCGCGCCAAACTGAAAACAAACCTTTCTCCTGTGCGTATGGTATCTGCTCATATCCCATCGTTTCTTCAAGAGCTTGTTGTTCGCGGGAGTTATCGGCTGGTAGGCCCTGTGCATCTTAATTGTGATCGAAATCAAAAATCAAATATAACCTGAAGAGAAAGACAGCAATATCTTGAAGTGAAGAGACAGTTTGCCTGCGGCTGACTCGCGTAGACCGTCGCGTAGCAACCAAGTAGTAACCACTGCTCTACTGAAATGACAATCTTAGTGACCAGCAGCTATCATGTCATGCGCACCCACCTCTCCGCCATTTTGTTTCGCCATGCCGGCGAAAACGTGGTGTATGAAATAACTGCTGAAAATATTTTTTCTGTGAAAGGCATCTTTCCCTACAGGACTCATATTGGTAAGATCACCTGTATGCTTTTGCTGTTAGCTGGTATTTTATAGTTTTGGAAATGCCCCGTTGCTGTTATGAAGTGTTGGGAGTCGAGAGGGACGCAGGCGACGAAGAGATAAAGAAATCCTACAGGAGACTTGCTTTAAAATGGCATCCCGATAAAAACCGAGACAACAATGAGGAGAGTACTCGAATTTTCACAGAGATCCAGCAAGCTTATGAAGTTCTCAGTGACCCTCAAGAGCGAGCCTGGTACGATAAACATCGCGAACAGATTATCAGAGGTGGGGATGATTATGTCGATAACAGCGTTAATTTGATGAAGTACTTCAGCGCTTCTGTTTATTGCGGTTATGGAGACGACGAGCAAGGATTTTATGCTGTCTATTCCAATGTTTTTAGAATAATAGCTAAAGAAGACGCTGAATTCGCAACTGATGAAGATCTGGAAATACCCGAGTTTGGAACATCTTCGAGTGATTACGAAGAAGTGGTGCAGCCCTTTTACGCTTTCTGGCAAAGTTACTCGACTCTAAAATCCTACGTTTGGTTGGAGAAATACAACATCAGAGAGGCGCCCAACCGCAGAGTCCAGCGTCTGATGGAGAAAGACAACAAGAAAATCCGAGATGCCGCCAAAAAGGAAAGAAACGAAGAAGTTCGCGCCTTGGTAAAGTTCGTCCGCAAAAGGGACAAGCGTGTGAAGGCATACCTGGAGCTATTGAAGGAGAAAGATGAAGAAAGAAAGCGATTAACGGAACAGAAGCGCCTCGAAGCTCTGCGGAAACGCGAGAAGATGTTTGAAGAGTATAAAGAAGAGAGCTGGGCAACACTGTCGGGACTCGAGGAGGACTTGGCCCAAATGAACACTCATTTGGACAGCGAATTTGGCGAAGACATTGATGTCACTGAGAGCCAATCAGATGACGAGGAGGTGGAACAGTTTTATTGTGTGGCTTGTGATAAAGCTTTCAAAACAGAGAAGGCGCTAGTGAACCACGAGAAGTCAAGGAAACATAAGGACAAGGTCGCTGCCATCAAACGAGAAATGGCTGAGAATGAGCAAGTGGACGATCATGCGTCCAGCCACGTAGAAAATGATTTGGATGATATAAATGACGACGGACCAGAAGAAGAGTATCTGAACAAGAGACAGTACAGCGTTGATGAGGGTAGCACGGATTTTGTGAGTATTGGAGAATTAAATCTGATGGACTCCGTGGAATTGTCCACTATGAGAATCAAGGGCAACAATCGCTATAAAATGAAGGTGCTGCACGAGAGGAAAAGAGCTTTGTCAGGAATTGGAGAAGGGGACTTAGAGGGCAGTGAAGAAGTTGATGAAGACTCAGAGAGTAAGGGAAACGAAGACGATGACGAAGAAAGTACAGTCAGAGTAGAAAGGGAAAAACAAATAAGCAACAGCGATGATAAACAAACTTTACTGAACGAAATCCGGACAACAACAACTGACGTTGATAGAGAGAAGGACGGAAACAAAGAGAACATCACGGAATTACAAGAATCTGGCAGCGATATACAGTCGACTGGCGCTGTTTATGACAACAAAAACTCGACGGAAAGAAATAAAAAATCGTGTGCAGCTAGCAAGGAACCGGCAACAAGCACATTCAAGTGCAATGTCTGCCAAGCGTCGTTTCCCACGAGAAACAAAATGTTCCAACACATAAAAGAACTCGGGCATGCTCTTAATGTGGACAAAAATCACCAAGAAGACGATTCACAACGCCAGGGAAAGAAGAAAGGCAGAAAGAAGCGCTAAATGCGAAATTATTGACAGAACAATCATCGAAAAGTATGCCAATTTGAAATTCATGTTATAATCTTCATGTCGGAGAGCTGATGTCGTACAGATACATACCTGTAAAGGTTGAATGCGTGCCAACAAATATGCAGAATAATATATAAAATGAAATTGGCGCAGATATTTGTCGCAGTGTAGAAAAATACGATGTTGAATCTTTTTATTGACTTTAGCTGCCATGTTTTAGCTGTTTTATCTATGATATAAACCCACACTAACAACTAATAGTTCAATGTTTATTTACAGATTTGAGTTGCTAATCGACTAAAATTCCCACACAGGTCATTTGTCTACTCTGTAAACACTTGCCGTGTTCATTTGTGACGCAAGCAAGGCTTAGAAATAGCGGAATCCGGCCACCCGCGCGAATCTAATTGTCTCTTGGACTAATTGCGAAACTCGATTGTTTTCGAGATATTCTACAACAACTCCGTTGTTTAAGTATGTATATTTTTCATTTAATAAATTATTTATAAGATTCCAAGGAGTTGCCTCGCCTCTGCAAGTTGAGGGGAACTAACGAGTAAAGTGCAAGTAGTTCCTTTCTTTTCCTAGCGTGCGACAGGTTTCGTTTCCAAGTGAATTTGCGTAATCTTAGTCTCTATCAGTCCTGCGAACAGTGGAACAAAAACCGACGACTCGAAGTTTAGAATAAAGAATCTTTGTGAATACCATTTACTTGCGTGACTTTTCGCGCGTGCCGTTTCGCTGCAAGAGCAACACGAAAGTGACATCACATCCGGATCCCCGCAGATTGACAGGAAAAGAAAATAATAGTATTCGCATTTCCGTCGCCTGACACGTAAGTTTCGGGATTCCCTTATTTGGCGTAATCGAACGACGGGGCGTTCAGAGCTCATTACTCGCGCTCGAAAGACATACCAAGTTGTGAAGATTTATGTTTACTTAGGGCCGTTTTTGGCATTGCTTCCCGAGTTTTAATACTGACTCGAAAACGCCAAATGAAACGACACGTAGGAAGTCAGTTTCACTCTTTCTTTTTTATAAGAATACGTTCAGACAGGAATATCAAGGCTGAAATTTGCGAAATTTTAAGAATATTTTAAGAATAAAACCCGGGGCTGAGATGTTTTAACGAATATAATTTTGAATGTTGGAAATTTGTAAATGCAACACCATTATATGATTTAACTAAACCGTATAAAATTTTTCCTTTCACTAAACAGAAAAACTGGCCAAAAAGCGACAAAAAACAGAACTAGCCTGTATGGTCGATGCTAATACGACTAATACATTTCTGCAAGAAGTTATGTGCGTCGTATCACGCTTGAATGCCTGCAGGTTGGCTCCAAAATTACTCGTAACGCCATCAGATCAGACACCAAATACATTCGAAAACAGATATGTCACACTGCATAATCTAAGAATATTCACAAGAATATTTCAGCTTAAAATCGCCAACTTTCGGTAAGAAAAACAATATTATATAAAGAGTGTACGTCCATCTCTGCAACATGGCATTCACGATACAATGGTAATAAACCCCAAGCCTGCTAGTATTGGAATAAGAGTACAATTAATATAAGCAAAACAATCTGCAAGGGCCTAATCTAAAGAAAGAAACCACCATAAAATTTATGTCACGAGCGGATTGCTGCGATAACTACTTCGGTGAAGTTCTTAACTTGGGAAGATAAAGGAACCAGCCTGGAAAGACAAAAAAACGTCATATCTTTTCGCGCAGTGAAACCTTTTTCTTCACATAGCAGGAAAAATGAGAGATGTCATACGTACACTTTCTGGTAAATACCGAGATAGACATTTCTCGACAATCGGCTCTTTGCACAGGCTACATTGTGCCTACACTACCCTGAGTAGCCTCTTCCAGACGATCAGTTAGTTCAGGTCAAGGGCGGAAAACGGCGAGCGGAAAAAATACAGGAAAAGCGGGAAGCCCCTCCCCTAGTTCACCGTTTTTCGCTCTGTGCCCCAACTAACTGAACGCCTGAAAGAGGACCTTATGTTATAACCCCACTAACCCTAGCCTGCGAACAGGCTCCCGGCGAGCCCGAACAAAGTCCCCGTCCCGCCCCGATCGCTTCGTTCTCCGAATTCTCTCCGTTTCGCGCTCGTCCGCTCGCATTGCTCGCCGAACTTTTCTTCCGTCCTCGCCGGGAGCCTGTTCGAAGGCTACACTAACCCGGACCCAGTCTCGGGGTCCGTGTCGGCACGATAGCTATTCTTCCCGTTCCGCAATGCTACCATACCATTTTCTGTATATAAAAACACTGTACCAAGTGACACCAGAAGCATATGACTTTCTGGTGACAATGAATACACAAAATGACTGAGACAAAATATCTACTTCACTTTGCTTTAATAGACAAGCATACTGATACTAAACATAATAAGGACAGCTTTATAACGTTCACATAGGCTATACTTTATTTTATACCAAATATTGTGATTAGATCAATCTTGAATCAAACCAGGGGCCTGTTTCTCGAAAGCCCCGGAAACTTTTTGGGCCCGAGAAGCCACTTTTAGTCAATCGGTATTTAAAGACAGAGAGGTGTATACGCCTGAAACTTCTTGTACGGAATGGAACCTCTGTTTATACTAAGAATATCTGAATTAAACAGCTCTGTAATCATAAGGTCTGAGATTTTGTTACGGCTTTCCGGGTGCGAAAACTTTTCGGGACCTTCGAGAAACGGGCCCCAGGACTGAGGAACAGGTTTCTATGCTATCTAGAGAGGTTAACAACATATTAATCTTAAAATGTTCTTACTGCATAGCTCAGGCGAACGCGCTTATTCCAAGTTCGGGTTGTAGCCCGGTTGAAATGGGACAGCTGAAAAAGACAAGCAGTAAAGACAACTAGAAGACCATGCACAAAGAGGAGTCTTTTCTCCTAACCGAAAAGAAACTGATAGCTTTTTATGAATTCCTTATGCTGTCACGATAAAGCTTGAATACAGTGATTTCATTATTTCACGTTGTCCCTGCACTATCCTCTCAAGTTAAGGAGTGAATTTGAAAAAAATAACTAGAGAAGATTCCTAAGTTGATGATAGAGATCTCTCTTTCCTTCATCTTGTAATTACGACAGCCCCATTTCTTCCAGAGTACGCTGCAGCTCCCCTTCCTGTCAAATAAACAGAGCCACATAAAGTACAGCGCTCTAACAGCGATTTCAGAATTGCTTAACAAGTCTAGTTACATGTTTGCTTTCGTTCGTGTTTGCAAGTTTTGTAATTGGCTCAAAATACTCGCGGAACTTGCTCCAACTAATCACAGAGAACCCCATGTTCCCTTCTCGGCCAGTTAGGCACGGAATCTTTTCCTGTGCTTACTGCAAGCTACGTTTTTCGCGCTTGCCGTCAGGTCATAGCTTACGTAGCAGGCGTATAAAGGGGAGGGGGTGGGGGAGGAGGAAGAGAATTCGGGAAAAAAAAAATCGGAGGAGTGGGAGGGGGGAGGGGAAAAGGTTTCCCTCCCCGAATTCTCTTCCTCCTCCCCCACCCCCTCCCCTTTACACGCCTGCTACGCAGGCTATCAGGTCACAACTTTTCTCGCGCTTGCCGTCAGCTCAAAGGTTTTCCCGCGCTTATTACAAGCTACGTTTTCACGCTTGCCGTCTACTGGTTACATGTTGTTCTCTGGAATTTTGATTGGTTTTCTTAGCTGCATTTTATGTGGCAAAAGTTGTGAATAACGTGCGCTAAAACATCAACACAAAATTCTGCTGCATTCCCACGAAGAAAGGTTTTATCTCATATTACACTATAATATCAAAGTGGAGTAAGTTAGGATTAAAATCAGTAAACTATTTCAGTTTAATGTGAACTGCTTCTTATGATTATTTACAATATCAATTTTGTAATATTTAATTGAATTTGAATGAAACGTTTTTTTTAATAATTATTTCACAATTTTAAAGAAACGTTTAGATGACATTCACAAGCAGAGCCTTCTTGAACGTAATAAGAACTTAATAAGAAAGTTGCCAAAAGAGTTTCCAGTGTCTGTTATTTTGTGATAGCATATGATTTAAAATGAGTAAATACAAGGTCAGTGTAAAAATATACCTGTAGGTGTGTTTTAGTACTTAAAAACGGGAAGAAATTTTACAAAACATAACAGAAATTAATTAAAAAACTTGAGCCTCTAGGTTTCTTTCCCTAAAAGAATTATGATAATTATACATTTTTAGAATATTTGAAAAACTAGATTCCTACCCAGTCTTTCCAGTACACAAAGGGAAATTTTATTTTTGTTTTAAATACCAGTGACTAATTTAACGTCAGTTCAGAGTTCTATCTCTAACATACAAATAACTACAACAACATATTAAACAAATCAAGCCAGTAACTATCAAAAACAGACGTCTGTAGAAATGGCCTAAAATGAAGCTTGCTTCATTACACTGTTCTTTTCTTTCTACAGGTTTAAACAAATACTTGATAATAATTTTTGACAAGATGAAATATTTATTTTGACTCGTCTTTCCTATGCTGAGCATGATTTTTTTTCTCCAATACACAGACTAAACCTAATGCTACATGAAACAGGCTGAGTTTTATGTCATTCAACAGACATCTGTCTTTGATAAAATACAGAGAATCCCTGCAGGAAGAAGCGCATCGTCTTGGTCTGTAGAAGTGAAGATGTTAGAACAAGACGTTGAAGAAGGAGAAGAGGAGACAGTTCAGGCTAAACCCATCTCTTCCAGCGTGCGCTGGAGCTCGCCTTCCTGTAGAACAAAAGGATCAGAAGTAGAGATTTACAGATGAAAGAATTCAGGCAAGACCCATCTCCTCCAAAGCACTGCGCAGCTCTGCTTCCTGTGGAAAAAGTACGAAAGGAAGGCAAAGACGAGGCTCAGAGGAGAGGATTAGTAAAGCAAAGTTAACAGCAGAGTGTCTAGATGTGAACACAATTCTCCCTACTGGTACTATTTGAAATGTATGAAGACCAGAAGGGAGAATTTGTATGTAGAAATCAAGGGTTAATGATCATTCCCACCCCTGCATCTGGAGCACATGATCAGAGGAACATGTTAGCAATGACGGCAAGTCTAGGGTATGCTTTTCTTGATGGCAGATATTACAAGATAAACATCCAAAATCTCTTGTCTAGTGTGGTGAGACATGCATGAAGAACAGTACAGAGAATTTGTATTTGACATCACTTATGATGTTAAAGGTGTACAATGTGAATGATAGTACGGAATGTAAAGAAGGACGTTAAGAATCTGTGTGACAACAGTGGCAAAATAATATTGCAGCTATGAAAAGAACATGATAAAAGATTGGAGTAACTAGAGCTCTGGCAAGCTAACTGTGATGAACAATTATTATTGAAACATTGATTTGTTGCAGATTAAAACTACAAAAGGATTACAAGGTAACTTTACAATTTTTAAAAGTCATTTTTATTTAGTGATAAATTATGAGTATCAACTAAGGTTACTGCATTCAAATAAGTTTAAATTATTTTAATTTGTACACTTTCACTACACATGCTGGGACAATGTGTCACACACTTACTCGTATTGCTCTAGAAGTCACACAATTTATTAGCAGTGTATAAGCATTCTGTTAAATTACACACTGTCACAGTAAACAATGAATTTCACATTTCTTATAAATATTAAATCTTACTCCAACTACCTTTTGAGTACGACATAAAAGATACATGTACTTTGTGACAAGGTAAACTGTTAGGGGTAAGCTCAGTCAATGCTGTTACATCTGGGAAAATATTTTACTCTGAGAAAATGGCCTTGAGTCTTCACTTTAATTCATATAATTTATTAGCAGTTAGAAAGCAGCCCTAAGAAAATACGTGCGCTGACTGGTTAAAAATCGTGTTTCTATAATTCGATAGAAACACAGAACTGGCACAAGCTGTTGATGTAATGTTGGCGTGAGCAAAGAGAATTTACATTTTGATAATCAAAGTTAACAAGTTGTTTTCCTTTTTTCTGTCGCAGTGTTTTCTAAAAGAAATAGAAAACATGTTCTCCATGTTTCCATCGAGTTATAGAACACTTCTGAAAGTTTGGGAGAACTCGAAAAAGCTGTCAGTGGAAACACTCACCCATGGCTCGTGTTCTCACAGCATTTCTCATTCTCCCAAACTTCCACTCGTGTTTCTATAACTTGATAAAAACACGGTACATGTTTTCTATTTCTCAATTGTTATTCTCTGAATTTTTCAACTGATGATTTCAAAAGCACTTTTGTTTGTTTTGAAGTTTCAGCACTTAAGACCAAATGAGGGGATAGCTGGCTGAAGATCTATGAACTGAAAAGAGTCAGAGAAGCCCAGATTGGTTATGCTCATGATTGTGCATTGGCACACAAATTAAGATACATGTATGCATAAATAATTAGCTTGAATGCCCTTAAATGCTTTCAAGCCTGCTATTGACCTGCTCTCCTCTGGTAGTGTCTTAGCGCTGCTAGGGCTGCCCAAGGGTCAACAGCTCCTCTTGAAGTACGTTTCAAGAGGAGCCGTGAGTTCCAGCTCACGATGGTGGTGAGAAGGTGGCTCCTAGCAATACAGTTGATGCTGACACCACAAATGTATTTTAGAAACTAACCATGTTGCTACTGACAATGACAATGGAGTTTAAACAGCAAAACACTGCCAAACAATTCTCCCAATCCCACCTACCTAAGTAATGATAACAGAGGTATGATATAAGCATAAAGGAAAGATCTGCATACCTCCTGAAGGAGATCTTGAGCTGAAATTGCCTTCAGAACATTTTTCTTGCTTGTTTCTTGAATCTCTCCACCAAGTATCAGCTCATCCAGCATAAAATATGCCTTCTCAAAGTTGAAAATGATGTCTAACTCACATACCTTTCAGGAAGTAAAATGTAAAATTAAATCAAAAAATGCAAATGAAAATAGCGGCACCATATTAAGCAGTCACCCTTATTACGCGGTCAGTTTTCAAAGTCCAGAAAATTGCTTCCCTTAGTTACCATAATTTTGACCTCTATTAAGCGGTCACCTCTATCAATTGGTCGCGGTCACCATTTGCGAAGATTTGGGACTTTTTCTATTGTCTTGACCTGTGTTAAATGGTCACATGGTGTCACTTACTTGTTCATTCAGTTTCAAATAATGTAACACACAAGGTACAACAAATGACTTCCTTGTTAAATTTCACAAATCATTAAAACGCTGAAAATGAATGTTTCTAATTTTAAGTCAAATGCCTTTTCAGCACTGATTGTATCTGAACTGATTTTCTTGCAACCTGTATTGTGCGGTCACCCTGTGTTACTGGTCACCTAGCCATTCCCTGAGGATGACCGCTTAACACAGGTTCGACTGTAGACAGAAGATGTTTTTTGTTATAGTCAACCCTCTTCTTAGGCTCACCATCATAATACAGAGACACCCCTATTTTACAAACTGTTCACTTGTTCTTAGAGAAACCAGAATTTATATAATCTCAACTTCTTTAATACAGATACTCAGCTCAGGCCCTTTGCTGTTGCTATGAAAAAGGTTTAACCATGTTGAGGGGCACATGGGAGGTTCTAAACACTGCAACACCGCAAAAAAAATTAACAAACACCACATCACCGCAAGAAAAGTCAACAAAACACCGTCACCGCAACATGTATTTTTAGCACCATGATTCTTTCATCTACACTTAAAATAACACTTTTATACCTCAACAATTTTCCACAAAGTAAACACATCACAACTCTTTCCATTGCGCATATGTCGATACTGGTGATGCCTGTAAATTAGTTTTCTTGCTCATGTGAAGAAACCTTGCACAAAACTGGAAAGCGGACAAAGATGGCCTTTGCCCCAGATCCCTCTCTTCTTTTACTTCACTCACCTTTCTTGGTGTATAAACCCACTGACTGCAGCCCTATCTTGACTGAAAGTATTGCTTTCCGGAGCTAGCTGCGTTTGCATTCGATATCGATAATCGTTTGAAAAAATAGAAGGTCAAGAAAGTTGCAGGACCTTGGAGTGGGTATAGACCGGTATCAGAATCCTATAGACGAAGCCTTGTAGCAAAAGGAAAAAAATAGTCAACGTGTGTAATTTACAAAGTGTCCTTAGCTTAATTAGAAATCCTTCTTTCTTCCCTCCCGACGCGACATCTGAATATATTTTGTGGCTGGTAGTTTTCGCCACCTTTTCCTGTTTTTGTAGAAAAAAGCTGCGCAGTCAATAATACATTATATTCGGCCTTGGCGTTTCCAGAATTTCCAGGATTGTACCGAACACTGAGTTCTGGGTGGCAGAGGTCAAGTTACTTGTCAAGTTACGTATAAATGAAAACAGCTTCAGATTGGCAGCCGAAGCATATTGAAGATTGACTAGAAAGTGATGGTCTGTATTTTGTTACAAATTATTAACCTCAATGGTGCGTGTTTGTCATAAATTAGCATCGATTAACAAAGTTTACATGCCAAATTTAGGTTTCAGAAAGGTAAATAAAAAAAAACCCAGCACCACAAACAATTTCATTTCACTTAACACCGCAGTGTGAAAAACACATACATCGCACACCATAGGGTTTGACATCACCGCAACACCGCAAGTTGAGATTTTATTCACTGCATCACCGCATTAAAAAAAACACCAACACCGCAACACCGCAAACCCCCATGTCCCCCTCCATGTTATGTACTTACACTGCCAAAATACTTGTCAAGAAGTTCAACATATCTGTGGATTATTTCCAGTGTGAGAAGTTCATTGTCATCTTTTTCAATTGCCACACAAAAATACAAACTGGCATATCTGAGAAAATTGAAAGAAAAAAATTGCAAATTTCACTGATCTTCCAGTATGTTAATTTGGTAAATTTGTTACTATGTGTGTAGTAAGTGAATAGCCCATTTCTGAGTTGACCTAGGCCTCTCTATCAAAGCAAGGCCTGCTGCACAACAATTCACATGGAAATGAGTTTAATTTGCATGTGAAAGAAATCTCATTTTCATATGAAAGGATGGGCACCAAGACTCACTTTGAGAAAGAGGCTTAAGGTGGCCGAACACAGTTTTCGCGCGCGCTTTCGCTGATGCAATTGAGCGCGTGCACAAGGATTGCAAAGAGCGATCATTTTATTTACTCAACACCCGTACTATCTGTGCTATTTTTTCTCTATTATTGAACGCAGTGTATTGATGGCTTTAGTCTTTTATTACAAAGATATGTTAGAAAAGGTAACGACGCAAAGAAACCAGCAATTCTCACCTTTCTCTTTGTTACCGAAAGAACCCAGTTAAATGCAGCGCATGTGCAGTTGCTCGAAAAATTGAGACCGATGGCTTTTGCAGAAACTTGCGGATTTCTGACGATCCAGTAGTTAGAATTTCAAGAAATTTGGCAAAAAAATAGTTCAGAAACCACGTGAATGATCTATCGCAAAAAATCTGAATTTTGACATAGGGAATTTTTAATAACACAGAACATGCGGTGAAAACGATTTACAGCGAATTACGAAAATCGCCTATGTCAAAATTTTATTAGAACAGTGTTGCCAGAAGGGATTTAATGTCAATTCGTAGTGGGCAAAAGATGAGAAAAATCTAACGACTGGATTTTTTTAAAATAAACAAAACCATTTTTTAAGCCTTGTTTTCAACCAGCCCCATTGCCATGGCAACATCACACACCTTAGCCAAAATGCGAGAATAAACTTTTCTGTGGTTAACCTTGACTCTTGCAAAAAACGAGCGCCAAAGCATAAATAGCTTAAAAGTAATGGTGAATTAAACATAGGCTCTTGAAAACTGTGTTCGGCCACCTTAAGGTAATTTGAAAATGGCCTATTTATAGTGAACATTAGAGGTTTAGCATCATGTTTATGGCAAATGGCAAAAACGTAGTTTGATTTTGTGTTCTTTTCATCTAATCCTTTAAAAAACACACAAAAATAGAAAAAAACGTCTCTTACTATTCACCCTAAATACAAATATTTTTTGACAGATGGCAACAGCTTTGTTTTTGCTCTTTGCCATTTGTCATACCAGTAAAGCTTAACTTCTCTATTGTGTTCAGTACATTTACTTCTGATGATCATATATTCACATATATATCATATATGATATATGATATATATGTCATATATTCTGTCCATATTTGAACGTATCTTATAATTGTTGGGAAGTGTTTATTTCTTTGTAAAATAAATTGATATACAAACAAATGCATGAAAAACAGACTACAAGCTTCCCAACACAGAGACATCTATTCATTGAAACTAGGATTTACAAGAGTATGTCAGCCCTTAGACTATTATCCGTAAATGAACTGACTGGCGAAATTATAATAATGTACAGAGCTTTGGGCAAAGTTGTTTTCCATCATGAATGAAATATTCGAAGGTGTAGGGATTCAAGCATTCATTTTTATCATATATTAAAACAGCTTTTGTTATTTAAGTTACCTTTTATAGACAATCTTAAGGTCCTTGTACTCAAGAAAGCTACACATTTTTGGTTTCCGAGCAAGTACGGTAGTGATCAGATCTCGAGTGATCTTCTTCTTTTCTTTCTGACTCGAAGCGGTGTACCATTTCTGTAGCCTTAGTTTGCCTTGACGGCTAAAAAGCAGCATAAACTGAAACTAGAATAAACAAAACAATTATTTGCGCTGTGTTATGTGGTGTAGTAAAACTCAGATCGAAGATTTCCCCGACTTTGTTCCAAGGGAAAATATTACGAAGACTCACCATCTTGTTCGCTAATGTTGTAGGCTCAGCTCGATTCAGCGGGATTCACACATTCGCATGCGTCATCTTCTGTGACAAAACTTCGTCACGCAACATCTATTTGTCAACATTGATTCTTAGGATGGATTCCGAAGGTGCAGTGGCTCTAATAAGCTTTTAAGTATGTCACTGATCTGAGTCACAGCTATTATTCCTTTAGTGGCATTGTTTCTGTTGGTTGTTCCACTGTTCCCTCTAGGGGTATCAAGTCATGGCCATTCCAGCATTACATTCCCTACAAGATGCTGCTGGTGTTCTTCACGTTTCGAATATGTTCAGCAAAATTGAATATTTATGTTTGCTACCCTTATAAATTAGCTGCCTCATTTTTATGTAATCATTTTTTACCCTCAGTTTCTGTTTTCTTTGATGTACATAGTTTTATATTGTATTTTAAATTTAATTTATTATTATTATTATTTATTTTATTTTGTTCAGAGGGCCATGAGGTTATCAGTTTTATTACTGTCAAGCGTTACCCTCCTTAAATAAAGTCTTACCACTAATTTGTCAGTCACTAGCCAACATATTTCACTCCAGCTATAATCCATTGTTTTCTTTTGTCTATTACAACAGGTCATATTTTTAACCTTTCAGTTAAATATCTCTGACCAACACAATAGACCATAGTCGTACTCTCAGTATTCATGGACTTGAACTAGTTGCAATGGAGAGCTTGGAGGCTCATGTAGGGGAGTAACATTAAAAGAGTTAAATGCGATTCGCATTTGAAGAGACTCCCCGCATTAGCCTTAGCTGTAATATTTTTTTGTTTCAAAATCATTATTTGCACAATGATATATTTTGAATATGAACTAACTTCTGCAATGTGCTCTATTCCATAATAAATATTTTTTGAACAAGTCTCACCTTTAGTGAGTGATGTAAGGAAACATCAAATAACAATAATAACTGACCATTGACATTTACAGTGTTGTCAAAGTCACAGTATCTATTGAGAAACCTGATATTGGATAGTGTATAGTTATAGGTGTTTAGAAAACAGTCCTAAGAAAATATGCATGTTGACTGGTTAAAAACCATGTTTCTATAACTCGATAGAAACACAGAACTAGCAAGAGCTGTTGACGTGATGATGGCATGAGCAAGAAAATTTACATTTTGATAATCAAAGTTAACAAGTTGTTTTCCTTTTCTTTGTTGCAGTGTTTTCTAAAAGAAATAGAAAACATGTTCTCCGTGTTTCTATCGAGTTATAGAAACACTCCTGAAAGTTTGGGAGAACTCCAAAAAGCTGTCAGTGGAAACACTCACCTATGGCTTGTGTTCTCACAGCATTTCTCGTTCTCCCAAACTTCCACTCATGTTTCTATAACTCAATAGAAACATGGTACATGTTTTCTATTTCTTAAATAGTGATTGTCAAATTATTAAAGAACTTGCTCTTAGGGAGCAGAAGAAGAGAGACCCTTTGAATGCCATAAATATGCAAAAAAAAGTAACCGCTAAAAAATTCAAGAGTCCTTCATTGTAAGCCATCACATAAGTGTGTATGTAATGCTTTAAAATTAAAGCTGGATACACACATAACTTATATGTAAACAAATGTATTTCATTTTCTTCCTCTACCGAAATGGAGCATGAACATAATACGGTTTGCTCCCTGCACAAAAAACTCTATCAAAAATTGGTTCACATTTCGTCCTCAGTTATTCTATAAAAATCTTTTGCAAATTAATGCAATCCCTGTGATTTAGCGACAATAATTACACAACAAAATCTTTCATAAAACATACAGTTTTGGAGTAGCTTTAACCTATTACTTTTAACACTTTTGAGATCATTAAACTATCGCAACTTTTTGGAAAATTTAAGGGCAGGAGCTATTGTTTTATATTTCCTTGTGCGATCAGAGTCCATTGATGGTGAAATTCGCTTAATTCTACCCCCAAATAACTGTTCTTTCAAAAACAAACTTGCAGATTGTTGAATTCTCTTTGGCTTCTTCACTTCCTGCGGTAACACAAGAACTTTAATTTCTGGTATTTTTTCATTTACTTCTGGGACCTCTTCTTCTTGATCATCTTGTTCACCCTCACTTGAACTGTCAAAGGTCATGTGATTTCCAGTATCCTGATCAACTGATTGTGGTACCAAGTCTTCATTTTTCTGAGACTTCTGTCGCTTAGCAACTTGCTGGAGAACATCCATTGGTAGTCTAGAGTATTCTCTCGCTCGTTTCCTTTCCTTCTGCTCCAGTAATCGTTCATTTCTTTCTATTCTAGATTGTTTTTCTTTTCGTTTAGCATCAAGAACGATCTCTTTCTCAAGCGTCCGTTCTCGAATTGCAGTTTCTTTGCTAGACTTCCAAGAAATGTCCTCTGGGATATCTTCGTCCTCATCAATAGCCCCTGTAGTGCTCCCCTCGCTGGGTTTACACTGACCCGGGCTCTTATCTATCACAGTAATAACTTTCTCATTGTCGTCCTTTACAATAGTCTCTTCTTCGCCATTTGATTTATCCGTTTTTACTTGAACCTCAATGGCACTTTCATCAACAAAGACAATACGTTTATTGCTCCGGTCCGCTGGTTTTCCCTGGCCCTGATTTGATTTAGCTGGAGGCTTTCTTTCCTTTCTTTTCCTTCTCATTTTCCCAAGATATTTCGGTTGGCTTTTCGCCTGAAAGTTCCTTCACGTGTCGTCAGGCTTCCGCTCAACGAGACACTGGGATCTAACATCCGGGACCTGCAATTAAGTGCATCCGCTGAAAGTGGTTCTTTACATCGCTGGCGCAGGTTGTTTTCACCGTTTCCACAACAACTTTGATCGAGCAGAGCTCATAAATTCTCGTCTGAAGAAGATTGTGGGAAGACTTGCAGAACTAACAAAAACATAATTTTAGTCCTCTACGGAAATATTTACGGGCATATAGGATAGTGTAGTGTTTTGTTACAGATTCATCCGTGATATCTTGAAGGCTTTTTCGCATTCAAAATGGAAGACATTGTGAGCGAGTTGAACTTCGATGAAGGCATTGCCATGCCTGTTGCAAATCTCGAGAATAAACAGCTGGAGAGTGAGGTAGGATTTTCTTGATAAAGTAAATAATGGTTCTTGGAATAGGTAAGATTTTAGGTAACGATTCTCGGCGTGCAAACTTTGAACTTGATTTTTATTTACAAGACAACTGATCAAAGATCTGAAACTTACATGTAAGCTCATAAAATGTGATGTATATGTAAATTTTCTCGTAGTTTCCTTACTCCTACACCGGTGATAGCCACTACCATATGTTTATTCCAGTACTTATTTTCACATGATAATATGGGTTAAACTAGTTGGTGAATAATGCAATAAATATAAGTAAAAGATGATATTGGCTTAAGATATAAGCTTAAAGAAAGCCACTGCTTATCTGGCATATGCATGCCTGTGCAGTATTCTACACTCATCTGACAGATTACAAGTATTTAAGAACAGCAGTTTCTTGTCATATTGTTTTTTTCCATGATATTAAGTTGGTAATCAATTAATACTTTATTTATACACAACATTGCATTTTTTTCATGGTATTGAGGTATTTGGGTACAAAATAAGAAGTTGTACATGTTGTATTTACATTGCAGGAATATTGACCCGTGAGGAACATAGCTTATGGGTTGAGAGATCTGTGGAGAAATATATCAACGCTGAAAAACTGTTTGGGAAACTTGTTAAAAAAAATGCACTGAGGGGAACAGAATGGGGGTGACACTTGTAATGGACCAGAATCACTTTTATTGGAAATTACCAAGAACTTTATGGTTGCTGTGGCCCTCATGATAAGAAAAATTTATTATTTGGACACATGTGTTTAGCTGGAAAATACACCACTGGTAAAATTCAACTGAAACTACATCTGGGACTCTAGTGGTGTATTTTTCCATATCCTCACCAATAAGAATATTGATGATATCATTTCCTCTTTTTCACAGTTTTTGCCACTCAAAAAGAACATTTCATATCTTTGCTCTGCCATGTAATATCCTTGCTGATTAGCTTTGCATTGTCATATAAGGCTGCATATTTTGATTATGCCATATTCTGACTTTTGTATTTTGGAAAATTTGTTCTTTGTCCTTAAGCTCCAAAACAAAGGATACTCAGATGGCTTGTTGTGTTCACCTTAAGCTTGGTCCATAACTGGGGCTGTCATTAAGGGATGTAATTCATGACAAATATTACGGCTGAGAATGCTTGATTTTCCCTTGATGCTGCAGTATATGGGTGAAATTGTCTGTTGTTGATAGAATTCACCTACAAATTAATGAGTTTGCTCTGGGTGCGGAGAACAAGGCTACAGGTGACTCAAAACTTAATGACAGCCCTGCATAACTACATGTATATGAAAATTTAGTAGATCTATGCACCATGTAAATTTAAAAGTAATTAACTGATTGATTGTCTTGTTCATTTTATTAAAGGTAACTGAATCTCAAAAGAATATAGTGTCATATAAAGAACAGCTTGATGAACACTCCAACAGAATCTATGCCATGAGTGAACATCTTAGGAATGTGCAACAAGAACTGCAGCATACACAGGTGAATAGGAAACTGAATGTTATACACTGTACATGTAGCTTTTAGCATCTGATGATATAGTCCTAATTGGTTTTTTTTTTTTTTTCACTGATCATAAGGTTCTCTATTTATTGTGAACAGGATTTGCTTAATGCAAGAAAAAGAGAGATTGAGACTGAAAATCACATGAAACAGATTGGTATGTAAAACGTTTATGAGTGCATCCTTGCGTGTACTTGTAGCTTTACTCCACTCAGCATTCGTGGCATTTGGCACTTGCATTTATTTTTTATTTACAGGCTCCTCAGGGGCACCCAGACTCCATTTTGGACAAGTATAGGTGTTAACTTAATTAAGACACTGCATCTCACAACAAGAATATGAAAATTGTCGGCAAGAGAATCATTGGAAAGTCTGTTTTCCATTTTAGCTGAGCGCGAGGAGGGAAGACTCAACAATGAAGTCAGGAGAATAAACAATGAAATAAAAGATTTGGCTGAGAAAAGGAATATCCTAGAGGTATGAAAGATTCAACTGCATTTGCTGCAAATACTTTCCAATATTTGTAAAAATAAAAGTGATATTTTCTCAAGTTATTGATGTGACTTTTCTCTACCAGAACAACATTTTCAGGAATACGCAGCGTCTTGAGGACCTGAAGAGCCAGATGAACTGGGATCAGAAGGCATTGGAGGCATGGCTGGAAGAATCAGCTCGAAAAGATGAGGATACACTGACGCTCCAGAAATACACTCGTTCAGATGAAGGAAAAGTGAAGGTAGTCAATTGCCACATAATAACTGCATTCATCTTTATTTACTGCATATTTTATTAATATTATAATATACGCAATATATGCACACTAAACATGAACCAATCCTTTAATGATAAACAAAATTGTACAGCATTATTTGATGCTAAGTTGGAAGCATGGAAGTATAATAGTTAGCCCTACTGACCCTGAACTGAGTGGTCGGCATTCAAGCCCTGCCCTGGGTGATTATGTTGTGCTAGTCGTGTCACTCTCCCAGTTCCTTTCACCAACCAGGAATACAAATGAGTACGGATAATTTAATGCTTAGGGGTAACCCTGTAATGGTCTAGGATCATGTCCGGGTGAGAGTAGAAATATTCCTAGGCACTTCAGAAGATAATTGCCGGCTAAGTGGGCCACTACTGTAGGCTTGAATTCATGCAGACTTGGTATTTGTCATTTGTCATCTAAAATTTTTGTTTCCAAAATATTCTAACTTTGAACTATGTTTAACTTTGGTAACATTAAATGCATGTGTACCAAGAAGTCGCAAGAACAAATTAACGTTACCAGCCTTTAGCAAGTTCAAAATCATTTAAAGGATATATTTCTGACTGTGCACTGTTCAACTTGGTGAAACAGAAGCAAGGCTCTTTGTGAAACACTGCTCTTGTAATGGATGACAAATTATAGGGAGTAAGAATTTTTTGAGCAACTTTTATTCCTTCACTTGTCAGGAGCTAACACTAAGGATGGAGAGAATGACAGATGATGCAGCAAAGAAAAAGAGAGAACTGGAGCACGAACTAACACTTACCATGACAGCCCAGGTCAGTTACATGAAGTTGATTGTGCTATTAATGAGTCATTTACTGTGTGTGACCATACTGTTACCATACCCACCCCACAGGGGTAGGTATGGTCACACACAGACACCTGGGAAAATTGACAGGCTGTGAGGATGATTTTGCCTATCTGGTTTGACAGACTGGGAGAAAGTTTTTCTTATGACGAAGTTCAGTTCTAGGCAGGGTTTTAGCCAGGATTCGAAAAGTGGGTGTCCAAAATGTGCTATAGGGCCCGCTCAAATGAACAATTTATAAAGACACACATGAAAAATAAAACAATTCTTTCAAAAGTGGCCGCCTGGTTCAAGGAAGGTCTATGGAAATTCTGCAGGGTGGGAAATGTCAAACACCTTACTGGGATTTTTAGAGAGATGGGGGAAGGGTTTGGGTTCAGTTTTGTGTAGCATGCAATTTTCTCTCTTCCAATTTTAACAGCAAGTTGTTGGAATCTCTGAAAGTGTGAATCAATTAAATTTTTGTTTTTTAAAAAAATCCTTGTCTTGCATGCAAGAGGCTCTGATCTAGTGTTGCTGTATTATTAAAACTCTGGGAAAACGTGCTCCTGATAGTGAATTTAATTATATTCAAGTGTGAGCCATCAGAGATTCAAGTTGCCAAATACAGTAGTTTCACTCAAATGACATGGCTTAACTATCCTTGTAATAACTTTCTTCAATCTTTAGATTGAACTGGACAAGACAGCTGAAGAGTTCCGTAAGGCACACAGTGAGAGACAAGAGTTACTGCGGCAGTGGGAGAATACTATTGAACAAATGCAGAAAAGGGACAGAGAGATGGACCAGCTGGCTGTGGTAAGTGCTGCTTCACCCTCTAATTACTTGCTCTGTTCTGTTGCTTTGCAAAGAAACTCATTGCTTTGTGATATCTGTGACTAAATGTGTGACAGCTTATCGTCTTGTTTACCTTAGAAACTTGCTGAGGTAAAACTGGAGGTCAGAGACAGAGAAGATCAAGTTCAAGAGAAACAGGTGATTTTACCTGCCAAACGTGAAAAAGTTGACTTTAAATGTCTTTTGTGTGATTTTCAGGCTCTTGCAGACCTGTATATTTACAAGAACATTAAACAACGAAGTTGGAAAATTATTGATAACAGCAATCTAAAACTACCATCGGCAGAGAACTTAATTAAGCACAAAAGCAGTCAGTTTGTTTTCGACTGTCTTCAAAATAATGTTTGCACCACCTTTAAGACCCACCTTGAAAGATCACCTCACTCTAAGAACACAAGGAACAATGCTTTATAACTGAAAGTACCTAAAGTTCGCCTTGAATTTGGGAAGAATAGCTTTCACTATCAAGGAGCCAAGATTTTCAATGAACTACCAATTGAATTTAGATCCATAACTTCAAGATTAATGTTTTTCCTAATTTTGTATGTCTTTTTTACCCATTTTTCCTCATTTTTGCTATAGTTTCTTTTATAGGACCCCTCTGATGACAGTGTTAAATACACTGATGGGTCATCCTCTTTAAATATCTGTTGTTATTATTATTAATTATTATTTTTACAACTGTATTATCATCTCTGCATGGTGACCTGAAAATCCCTTTGGTTGCTTTCAATCTCAGACTCACTCTTCCAATTGTAGCTTTTTTCTTTTTCCTTTAACATACCTCTTACGTTGTTTGTACACAAAAAGTTACATTATTTTTTGTGTTTTGCCTCGTAAAACATTTAGAAATTTCTGGAGAGTGAGCTTGCAAACAATCAAGAAAAGGAGAAGAAAGTTGGGGTTGCTGAAAGACAGGCTGCTAAAATGAGACTGGAGTACCAGGATGCTGAACAGATCCGTATTCAATTCCAAGATGAGGTAAATATAATGAACACTATTCTGTGTACATAAAGCTTGTTCATCGTAGAACAGAAGGTTAAATGTTGGCAGGTGGCTTTCTATTTTTTTTTTTATAATTTAACTGTAATTGCTTGGTTTTGAAGTGTGGGACTCTGTTTACTTTATTGATTCTACAAAGCTGTGTAATCATGCCTTAATCCTCAGCAGTAAAGGGCCATGAAGAATTCATTGCATCTTACATTTCACTGTGAAAAGAAATATTTTTTCTTGATTGGTATCTGAAACTGTGTCCAGATTGTTTGCACACCCAAATCATAATTTTGATAAATTTCAGGGGGTATTGAAAGGTAATGTGTTAACTGATGACTCTTTTTTGCCAGCTTGACACTCTGAAATATACTGTGGATAGAACAGCAAAAGATCTTGATAGTGCCAGACAAAAACACAACTTACTCAAGAAGGAAGTTACCAACAGAACAGAAAAGTATGGAATAACACCATTCATATATTAAGCGTTGAATGTTGTCCTTTTGTACCATATTGGATAATCTAGTGTTCTTTCAATGAACACTTGGAACATTGGCTTGACTAAATACAGTAGTTTTAAAGGTCTCACTCCAAAGAACACTGGAACTCACGGCCCTGTGGTTTTTGTAGCATGTTAAAAAAGAGGGTACCCTCATGAAAACCACTTAAGGATTTTTTGATGTTATGCTGTGATGGAAATCTTACGACCAAACTACCTTTGAGTTGCTCTGTTAGCCCAAAATATATGTTGAATAACAACAGTATAAAAACATCTTCCAGTAACACTCTAATTTTAAATCCATAAGCACATGATTTCCACAATGACTTCTTTAATACATGTCTAGATCATCTAGATCATATATAAGGAATCTAAGTCATGCTTATCAAGTAAATATTGCTGATATAAAAATAGGGTGTGGAAAAGACATATTCGGGAGTGAATTTAGGGGGGCTCAGGGCCCCTCCCCCCTCCCCCTTTTTTCTTGTATTCCAAAAAAAATGGTCAGCCATCTTTAGAGTGCATTTTTTTATTCAGTTTAGGGAGGGGGTGGCATACATTCTACTGCAATTTCTTCAGCCCCCTCTATCTGAATTTTCTGGATCTTCCACTGATATTATGAAATGCTGTCATGGAAACCTCATCTTTAAAAATTAAGTGCACTGGGTGAGACTTTTTGGAGCAATTTTACCTTTGAGGATATATAATAAAATTAAGGTCACTCTTATAGGTAAAAAATTTTCGTTTTTATTTGTAAGGCTTGACCGAGTCCAAAGGGAGCGAGATGATCTACGAGAGCAGCTGAAAATTGTGACTGACGAGACTCTCACTGCTGAAGAGAAAGCGCAGCGAATGGACATGCTGTTAAAGGAAGAAGAAGCAAGAATTTATGATGTAGAAAAACAGTTGGCTAGATTACGTGAAACGCAGGTAAAGTTCACTGCTGAGCTTCAAGAATTTCTATTATGGTTATTTTGAAGCTTCAGGGTCAAATAAAAGGAACATACAATAGCTTAAGGTCAGCTATTTCTTTTAAGATGGTTGAATTAAACCTGCTCTAACAACATTTTGTAACTTAAAATATACTCCGTCTTGCTCTGTCCAGGTTTGCACTGCTCTTTGGTTATTCTTGTAGTCATCACAAAAGTGTCTTTTCTATGTTACTTGTTCAATTTGGGACCTCTTGAAGCTACACTACAAAGAACTTCAAGAAGCGTGTTGCAAGAAATTAATTGTTTTCTTGCAAGCTAACTGCTTGAAATCTATTCACTGGTTCTTGTGAGACGAGATTCTCTTATTGCATGATGAGATCTAGGCTTGATTACCAGCCACTGTTCAAGAAAACTCCACCAAAGGCATTTGGTGAAGGAACATAGACAGGACACGAGAGAGCGGCGGAAATCGAGTCTAGACAGGATCCTTGTCTCAAGAGAAACGAGACGAGAGGTGATCACTTACGTTTGAGTAGTACTGTATCTCTTTTAGGTGACAAGGTGTGTCACATAAGGCCTCGTCTCTGTTAGTGAACAATATTACCTTCTCAATTGCGTTGATCACCTTAGTTTATTATGAACAATTTTGCCCTTCTGTTTGTCATTGGACATGTCAGGAAATTCAAATGATAATTTAGTTTCTAATTGAGATCTTATTTTATTTTCCTTATTTTAGTTCAGAAAAACAGAAGAACTACACCAGTGTAAAGTTTTGGAAAGCAACACTGCAGCAGAAATTCAGGTAAAAAGCTTTTCCTCGATATGCTATTTTATGTCTACGTTGTGACATTGCACTCGTTAAAAGTTGTTTTTTCTTTTTTGTGATCAGGGGGCTCGTGCTGCCAGCAGGAATCTGAGTAGCAAACTACACAAACTTGACCAGGAATCACTCAAACAACAGGAAATTATCTACATGCAGGTAAGTTTTGTTACGAGGATAGACTGTTCTTGACCCATGCACATCAGTCAACTTCCCCAGTGCATTTCTTAGAATCTTCCATCCATTGCTCAGGGTAGGAAAAAACCCAGGTCTGACTGCCCAGGGCAAGTAAATTTTGCTCTTGGGCAAGTGAAAATGGAAGTTTGGTAGCCCAGTGGACAAGTGAAATTAGCCTTGGTAGTATTGTTATAGTCTATCACTGATTACAGACAGTACCTAGTAAATGATGTAGTTGAGCAAGTGCTACATGTATTTTAGTGGGGGCAACTGGAAACTTAAATGTACTGACCCACTGGGCAACTGGATTTCAAAAATTTTTTCCTGCCCTGTTGATGGTGATGAATCTGTCTCATTGATTTTCTAAGCTTGATGTCCTTTCCGTGACTTGCCATTAGAAGACACAGTTGGAACAAGCTCGTACTTGCAGATGTAGGCACATTCTTAGTAGTTTGGAATTATTTTGTGAATTTGTTTCGGTTGGTCGTGTTTAATAGGATTTCCAGCTGCAGCAACTGGAGAGAAGAATAAGCCGCATGCAGGGAGAGAGGAGCAATGAAGAGAAGCTGCAGCTAGAGGCCAGAATTAAGGTAAAGATTATGAGTGTTAACTGCGTGGCTATGGATGATTTAAAAGGGGGAAAATGTGTCTTACTCACTCAGCAACCCTTAGAAATAAGAGGTGCATGTATTCACAGATTACACAGTGAACAATGCGTCATTACAACTTGTACATCTACACCTACTTTGGAGGAGCTTGGTCGCGACATTTTGAGTTAATTTTGCCACATACAAAATTAACTTTAATTTGAAGGAAACCTGAAAATAGTAGTTTCCTTAGATAGGAAAACACCCAAGAGATAATAATAAATCATAAAGGAACAAGGATTGTGAAGGATGGAGAAGATCAACACGGATTACAAACGACGAACTGAAAAATTTAGACTTAACTTTTCAAGCCGTAGCTCCTTTGATACTCTTCAACACTTTACAGTATCAAGAACAGAAGTTTTACTGTTATGTCATGATTGTTATTTATATATTGTAAAGCACTGATTTACAAGGTATACATACAAATTGAAAAGTAAGATTTTACCTGATCAATCGATTGAATTTTTTTTTTCTTGTACAGGAACTTATGTCTCAAATGGATGAACACAACTCGACTCATACACTTCTCAGTGCTCAGATGAAGAACTTGAATGTATGTTGGCTGCTTTTTCTTCTTGTTTTACTTTTCAGGCTGAACTTTGTGCAGTACCGTATTTGGTTATAAAAAAACCGTCACACAATTTGCTGAACTGAGATATTTTTTTCGCCAATCAGCAATGTATGTAATATTTCGTCTCCTCAGGCCGGTCACATGTCTCCAAGCGTTTGTCTCTTTGTTCTACATTTCGCTTCAGTCCAGCTCCGAGTTTTTCTATCACCCTTCTTGTGGGTGTAATTTTAAATTACTTTAAAAATGTTATTTCTTTGTTTCACAGGATGACCTTCGACGTGCTAATCGAGATTTAGACAAAGGAAAAGATGAAATGAAAAATCTTACAAGCAAAATTGGTAAGTGGTACATCAACATCTAGAATCTCCTTACCGCTCGTCATATATTTGCTATAATAAGGTAGAGAGAATATAGCACGTGTAAAAACATGTGCAAATGAATACTGAAGTTAACCTTAAATGAAATGGGCTTCGTACTTTTTTTCCACAGAGGAACTGAATCTTCACAATGACAGTTCGGAAAGGGAAAGAAAGAAAGTTGTGGCTGTAAAACAGGTTTGTTTTATGCACAGTTTTCCTCGTGAATGTCCTTGATACCTGCCCGGTCATTTTCTCTTTAGTTTGACCTCAGACGTTTATATTTTTTGCTACGAGTAATCATCCACGCGCCGGGTTAATATTTTGTTAATCTAGCGATCTCGACTAACTCAAGACAAAATAGTGGGTCAGTGGACAGATTTTTTTCAGTTAAGTTCTTACATTCTTTTTTTGTCTAGTTTTAAACCTTAAATTGTAGTCCTAAGTTTTTAGCTTTTCAGACTTCGTATTTAAGGTATATTCTAGGCTTTTATTTTTTGGAGGACCCTCCTGAAAACTGCCTCTAGGTGATTGGATGCGTCCTCTTAAAATATTAATTTATTATGTTATTTTTATAAAAATATTGTTATTCCGGCCGAAGCTGAATATTCTCATTTTTCGGCGGATTTTAGGCAGAAAATATTCTTTTGAATATTCTTAGATTATAGCGTGTGACATTTCTGTTTTCGAATGTACTTGGTGGTTAAAGTAATGTTGGACGCGCATAACTTCTTGCAGCAATTTTATGAGCATCGGACATGCGGCTATTTCAGTTTTTGTTTTGTTTTGTTTTGTTTTGGTTAGTTTTGCCGTTTAGAGAAGGAAGAATTTTATACGGTCTAGTAAAAAAACATTTAATTGTGTCGTATTTACAGATTTTCGACACACAAAACTACATTCTTTTTAAAATCGCAACCTCGGGTTTACTGTATTCTTGAAATATTCTTAAAATTTCGCGAATTTCAGCCTCGATATTTGTTAAAAGAAATACTGATTCTTATTAAAAAAGAAAGAGTGTATATTTGTCTTTCATGCGTATTTAACCGTATCAAAGTGTACTCTTTTAAAATAAGCGTTAGCGAGCGAGAACTGAAAATGATAAAAGTCTTCCGCTGTGATTGGCTTCCCGAGAGAGTAAGTTTAGGCTATCTTACCCGCACGCGAATACCTGCTGTGTCGCACGTAAAATCTCTTATTGACCACGTTTGCACTGTCAACAACCGATGAACATGTGACTGACTCAAGGGACGGATGGGTGACCGGTATTGTGATGTCATTTCTTGTAGGATCTTATGGTAGATGAGAACATTCTGAAGCTGGAGATCAAACGCCTTAGAGAAACGCTTAGCAGTAAAGCGGACAATGTGCTCAACCTGGAGAAGAGAAAACTTCAGTTAGAGACGGTAAGTGATCATTTTCACTTGGGAACATTTTCCTGTATTTCTAAAACTGAAATTTTTGGACTGATTTTAAAGAAAAGCTGTTTCAGAACAACTTTTTTGCAAAATTTTAAAAGAAATCCTGGTCTTGGAACTTAGTCGACCTACCTCATTATGAGTTTCTACATTTGTCGAGTAATGTTTGCCGAACTAATTTAAGCAGTACTTATGGGTCTTCATACTTTTAAGTCTGTTCAAAGATCATACTAGTTGAGAAGAGAAGCCCATAATACTTGTCTTTCTGCGTTTTTCAGGCGATGAAGCAACGCCGTCATGAAATCGATATCCACAAAGACATGTTGAAAGCACAAATCAAATCTTCTGAAGAGGAAAGGCAGACTGTGAGGTACAGTAACCCAGCCGCTCTACCATCTGATTCGCCTCTCTTGCGCAGACGGTTTGGCTCGTCACGCAACGTTTAGAAAGAAGCTTTGTGTGACTTATCAGACCATCGTCACAATTTGCTACTTTTGCTTGACTGTTGCCATTTCATCTTCTTTCCTGTTTTAATTGTTTCTGTAGGAAAGCAATAATGAACGATAACAATCGTTGTTGTCAATGGCGTCATGATGACACCAAAACGTCGGTCTTTATCATATACCGTGGGACCCTGCCGTACGGTCACCTCGTTACTACGGCCACTCTTTTTTGTCCCCGTGAAACGGTCATACATTTTCTTATAAGAAAACTTCGTTAATGCGGCCACCCTGTTAATACCGCCAATGGCCACATCCTGAAATCCCAACCTGTGTAATCCCTTGTTTTTTTGACCCCGTTTATACGGCCACTCAAACCAGTTATGTTCATCTTTCCATTGTTAATAATTTATTGTATGTGCTGATTGAAGTTTCAACTTTCTCAAAACTTATACGCTTGTCTATATTTTTTTCGAAATCATTACTGATAACTAAAAATTGTTTCTGTTTTTGTTTTTTGTCCTGCAGCTCTGAACTACATGAACGGATATCCAAGATAGACAAATTACGGAAAAGGTACATTGATTGATGTTTTTTTTGGTTTACACCTGCGACAGAAAGTGTTATGTGAGTTACACAGCGGTGATCTTTTCTGCCAGTAACATACTTCATGTTTGATTACACCAGGTATGAAATCCTGATGATATCCATGGCACCTCCTGAGGGGGAGGAGGAGAGGTCTCAAGCTTATTACGTCATCAAGGCAGCTCAAGAGAAGGAAGAGCTTCAGCGAGAAGGAGATGAACTGGACGCTAAGATCAGGAAGGCTGAGAAGGAGATCCGGTGAGAATTTATGACAAACTTTGTCATGATATACACCTTATTCCAAAATGGCCGCTATTTTAGTGTTCTTTTGTTTACTTGAAAATGAGCCCTTGTTGCCTCGTTTAAGGGAAAATATTCTTTTGAATTTCGAGTTTAAGAACGAGGCAACAAGGGCTAATTTACAAGTAAACAAAAGAATACATAAATGGCGGCCATTTTGGAATAAGGTGTATATCAAGAAAAGTTCAAACTAGAACTTAGCAAGGTAGAAGTACACTAAACGAGTAAAAACGAACCAAAAAAGAACGCGGATGTTTAAGATTAGCAGCGATTTAGATGGATTACCTAATGATGCCGTGAATGAATCTAATGTACACAGCAATGTGATATGATAATTTCTGAAGTGGTGAAATGAAAAGGAAAAACGCCACAAAAATGTGGGGCCTTTTCATTTTGGTTCACAAAAGGTAATCCAGAACACCATCAATTTTGTGTAGCTCGACATCTGATTTCTCCCCACGAATTCAGTTCATTGTCGAGCAGACACGTGATGAGAATTAAGAATTTCATCAACTAGCAAATACTGCCTTTGATGTAACACCATTACTAAGAGAAGTGCATGGCAATTAGGAATGGAAATTCACTTTCATATCTTGATACTGAGATCCTCCTTAATGTTAGGGCGTTGGAGAACACACTTCGGTTAATGAACGGTCGTAACGAGACATACAGGAAAAGCTTCAATAAGGTAGATGAGATGAGTGAAGAGTTTGACGAGAAGCAGCGCTTGGAGGATCAAATGCGCGCTGTCATGGACAAATACAAATACAAACGGCGACAAATCCGCGAGCTACAGGAGGATCTGGGCTCCATGCAGAACACACTGGACAACTTGACAGCTGACGAACAAGCCTTAGTGGAAGTAATCACAGAAAAACAAGCAAAAGCGACAAATTTACAGAAAGAACTGGACGATCAGAAGGTAAAGAAGGACAGAGCTGCCCGCGAGGCCAGTAAAATAGCGCGCACTGTCAGAAGCGCCAAGAAAAGTTCGGGAGAACTCCACGAAGAGAGAGACATGGATTTAAGAGAGCTACGAGAGTTTAACACACGTACAATGAAGCAGATGGGAGAAGTGTTACACAGTCACCCGGATCTTGGCCCCAGTGTTCAGATCTACTTCAGCCAGGCCGGGCTACCAATGCCACCCTCCCCAGGCCCTGGTGCGTCACGACCAACATCGTCTCGTAGCTCCAGGAGTTCTGGAACAGTGTCTTCCGCTAGGTAAGTTGAAAATTTCTAGTCTTATGGTCACGGAATGGCACGCTGGTTTTAGAAATCTTTCGACTGTAACGATACAAAAACAGGCCTGACATGTAGGATTACGTTAAGAAAAAATACGGAGGCGCAGTGGCCTCATGGTTAGTGCGCTCGACTCCAGATCGAGCGGTCCGGGTTCAAGCCCTAGCTGGGGACATTGTGTTGTGTTCTTGGGCAAGACACTTTACTCTCACAGTGCCTCTCTCCACCCAGGTGTATAAATGGGTACTGGCGAACTTAATGCTGGGGGTAACCCCGCGATGGAATAGCATCCCACATCCAAGGGGGTGGGGGAGTAGAAATACTTCTAGTCGCTTCATGAGTGAATGTTTCGAAAAGGAAACGTTAAGTAAGAACAGATTGTTTGATTACTTTTGATCATCTCACAGATCTGATATCTCCACCGGAAGTCGCCGAGGTGTTGGTACGGTGGACGTTGGTGCTCTTGCTTTGTCTGTAGCCGCTAGTCCTTCTGGGGCGGGAAGTCCCAAAGCAGGTGTGTATATGAACAATGAAACATAAACTGAACCTTGTAAATGTGTAATACAAATTACGGTGAGTTAATGCTGGACTCGGGGCCAAGACATCCAGCTTGGAGCCCGACTAGCAGTAACCTGTGTACCTCCGCCCCCTCCCCCTAAAAAAAATTGATGAGGGGGTGGATGTACAATGGCTAGACTAGCAGTATTAGGTACTGGTCTAAAAAAGAGACGATTTGAAACAACATTTTATAATCCATTCCGGGCTCTGACATAGAGGGAATGACCTACTAAAGCAGTTGCACCCGCGTAAATTAATTTGGGCAAAGTACGTTTGTGCAAATTACCCCAAATGTTAGGTACCATTCTAATGATTTCCCGCTCGTTTCCAGGTGTCTCGCCTACCGGTAGTGCGCGGGGAAAGAAGACGAGTTCCCGGCCTGGTTCCGCAGCTGGTTCCAAGGCCTCTTCCCGAGCAGGCAGCGCAGCAAGTCGCCGAAGCACAGAGCGTCGTTAGCCCATAGCTCACTTATTTATTGATAACAAATTCAGTGCTCGTTCTCAATACTTTTATTTGTCGCTCAGCTTACAATATTCTTGTAAATACACATGATGTAAATACTAACGTAATTTCTAAAAGAAACCAGTGGAGCTTATTGTTGTGGTGGTGGTTAATAATCGCTTGTGTAATAAAGAGTGGAAACTTTCCGTGATGGGTTAAAAATTAAATTTATTGGTTCAGTCGGGGGAAGCAATGGTGTTAAACTTTTCCCGTCTCGATCTGTCATAAGTGTCGGATCCCTCTTGGATTTCGTAAGAGCTGAATCTAACTAGCACTGATGGCGTAACTTTATGACGATGCGTCGAAGTCAGCAACTTCGGTATGCTCTCGGCAACTCGGGAAGCTCTTCGGGCGCCTTCGCGGGAATCAACCAAATCGCTTCTCTACCCTCGAGTGAATTCTTACAGCCGTCTACTGTACAAAATCCGCCACCCCCTCTTCCTGTCGTGAATCAGCTTCCGTCACTGTGTTTCCTGGCCGTTTTAGTGCAGGTTTGGATATCCCGGAGCAGTACTCTTACGTTATTTCGTATTTTTATCTTTTGGCCTCTTGAGGGGTCTACTACTTGTTAGCTTCAAGAGAAAACTCACACTTGTTTCAGCAAACAACAAACTTACGATTTAGCCAATCATTAGCAAGAAACCATCTTCCTAATCTTCTAAATCATCACTTTGCAGTACTGACCTCTTATCTGATAAAAATAGAACGAAGTAATTCTTCTGCGGTTGATTAATGGCTTTAATTTTTTCGCGAATCCATCACAGAAGAGTTTTTATACTTTTGTTGTTCCTTTAGTTTTCGTTAAGACTCGTATGGCCGTCTTGCAGTTATTTCCTTAGCTGTGATCATTACAGCCGTAAATTTCCACCCGTAAGGCGATTTTTTCTTGCCAAGCCAATGGTGCGATACGGAGGTACATTGCTCTGATAGGAGGCTGGAGCTGAATTGTTATGGTAGTATTGCTATCTTGGTTAGCTGCAAATACCTAATAAATCGCAACGGTAACGCAACTATTAGGACTTGTCATACAATCTACGATCGTGTTTAAACAGGCGTTTTTGATCACGCGCCAAATCTCCCATGCCTTAAATTCCATACTGATGACGTAGCTCTTAAGGCTGTTCGTGATTGGTTCTTACAGTGGCACAAGCAACAACCAATCAGAGACAACTACACGGAGCTCTGTAGAGTGACGTCATCAGTATTGCCGAGTTTCACGTTTGGGGAGCACACGCACGAGGATAGCCGCGAGAAAAGTCACTTTCTTGGCGCTTTCGCACCAGACTCAAACATGAGGCTCGCGATCAAAGGTAGGCCTGCTCGAAGTTTGTCTCGCAGAAGAAAAATTTTGCTCAATAGACGCGCAAAGATAGATTTTCTTTGGTATTGAACACCATCGGTTACCATATATACATTTCGAGAAATAACACTGACTTTCACCTTTCTAGATCCAGGTTGGCCTTCATGCTCGTAGTATGACCACGTGACACCATCTAAGCTATGCAAAAGATTATAACGAGTAACAAACCAATAATGATGAGGATTTCCCTGAGTTGCCACGTCTGTGACGAGCTTGGAGTAAGGTTGGAAACTAATCTGCAGGAACTCGTATGCACCTTCGCTGACCCAGGAGGTGTTTGTGCGTAAGCGAGCGTCACTGGGTTTGTACGGGTTCACACTTGAGGAGGCGTTGAAATTTTCATCAGGCAATTGTCGATTACCAAGGCCCAGTGGAGAAGAACTGCAAACTAACAAAGAGAAATGCTTAATTGGGTTCCTTGTTTAGTACAGAAGTATGCTCGATCTACAGATCGAGAACTCCAAAATCCAACTAATAAATCTTAAAGTTCCTGTTCGCAAATTGAGAATTCCCGAGAGAAGAGCCGAGATATAGTCTAGTTTAGTGGATTTATTTAAGGTGGCCGAACACAGTTTTCGCGCGCGCTTTTGCTGATGCAAAACATGCCTTCAATAGAGCGATCATTTTATTTACTCAAAATCCGTACTATATGCGCTATTTTTCTCCATTATTGAACGCAGTGTACTGATGCCTTTAGTCTTTTATTACAAAGCTGTGTTAGAAAAGGTAACGACGCAAAGAACCCAGCAATTCTCAGCTTTTCATTGTTACCGAAAGAACCCAGTTAAATGCAGCGCATGCGCAGTTGCTCGAAAAATTGAGACCGATTGCTTTTGCAGAAACTTGCCGATTTCTAACGATCCAGTCGTTAGAATTTCAAGAAATTTGGCAAAAAAATAATTCAGAAACCACGCGAATGATCTATCGCAAAAAAATCTGAATTTTGACCTAGGGAATTTTTAATAATACAGAACATGCAGTGAAAATGATTTACGGCGAATTACGAAAGTCGCCTATGTCAAAATTTTATTAGAACAGTGTTGACAGAAGGGATTTAATGTCAATTCATAGTGGGCAAAGGATGAAAAAAATCTAACGACTGAATTTTTTTAAATAAACAAAAACCATTATTTAAGCCTTGTTTTTAACCAGCCCCGTTGCCATGGCAACAGCACTCACCTTAGCCAAAATGTGAGAATAAACCCTTCTGTGGTTAACGTTGACTCTTGCAAAAAAAACGGGCGCCAAAGCATAAATATCTTTAAAGTAATGGTGAATTAGGCAGAGGCTCTTGAAAACTGTGTTCGGCCACCTTAAATAAGTGCGCGTCTTTTTAGCAATCAGTTGTAGATATAGGCTTTCTTGTTTGCTCAAGCTAATCGGAGAACGCGTTATAAAGTGAACAGGCCTTAAGAGCTAACTTCACGTACCAATACATGTAAAAAGACCGTGAAGGGAGGAGGTCTGTCAGTTAACAAAAAAGAAAATATACAATCGAGCCTCTGCTATGAAAGGAAGGACCTCTCATAGGCGGATATGGAGTCATGATCCCTACGATACACAAGCATGGAATGTCTTGCCTTATCAGGAGCCATAATCGTCAGAATGGCGCAATTTGTTCTATGTTGCATGGATCCCAAGACTTACGGTCTCCGTTCCCGATTATGGTTCCTGGCCTTATATAAGCGGACACCGATAATTCGGCTCGCACTTGCAAGGGTACATTAAGCGTATTTTCTTACTTTCACACTTTGCTCCAGTGAATTCATCGTGACAGAAACATTCAAACCCAGGATGGCGCCTTACTGCCTTGCAAGTTCCGTTATTTCTACAAGGAAATGATACACAATAGTCCGCGGGTTCTTTCAGTTTGTCCAAGTAAACAGACCCAGACCTGCGCAGAAAGTTCCCCGAATCTGCACGTCGTGACGAGTTATTAAGTTCGCAGGTCATAGTGGGAGCGAAGTAGTTGAAACTGTAACAGAGTGGGTCAGCGTCACAAGTCGCGGCGCAAGATTCAAAGCGTGTCCCGGATATCTGCCTGTAGGTGTGTCTGAAGAGGGCAAAGTCAGAAACTGACCTGACTGACCGGCAGGCCTCAATCGAAACAACTGTTATCTTCATCAAACATACGAAGAGATGAACTACAAGGACTGTGGTTGACATTCTGATCTGCGTGACCACAAGATTAAGAAAATAGTTAAGTTCTGGAAGCTTAATTTTTTCGGTTGCTGTAAGGTAGTAGGTCTAAGTGCTAAATTATCGCACATGGCTACAAAAATGGAATCATCGCAGACGTCGACCATCAGTTATTAAAATTTAAAAATAAAAGCTAAGCGAAACAGATGCAAAAGCAAAACTAATTATTTCATTTCCCTAAATTGACTATTACGTTCACCTTTAGATAAATAAAATACCGTAAGTCCTGCTTATCAAGCCTTTTATTATTGACCTGTCAGGCGGTAACCTAGAATCCTTTCCTGGTATAAAACCTATGGATATTTCCACAACCTCCGTATTAAACTGTGGAGAGCCCAGAGACGATAACGCAACTTCTCCTACGTTAAACATACATTGTAAATAAACTCTTTGAACAGGGCAGCAGCTTTCTTTACATTTCACTCGTGCCAGTGTTGCAATGATTGCGGAGTACGTGTGACAGGCATGTTAAACAAAATTATATATGTTGTCGACTAATATAATTTATCATGTCTTGATCTTTGTGTGATTGAATGAAAAAAATCGAGTTACCGACCTCGTGACTTGCGTTTGCATCAGATGAAGGCTAGAGAGAAAACAAAATTAATATTAGATACCGTCAAATTCTGGTATAAAAAAGCTTGTGTAAGAGTAACGCATTCTAGAATTTAAGCCAACCAGCCACAGTTCTAGGTTCTCGCGTCATAAATCTTCCTGAAAATGTCTAGCCGAGTTGTAGACGGCGATATAAAACCGTATTTTATAGAAAGTTTGTTTTGAATATTCTAGGCACCCGCAGTGTGTATAGTGTACTGAAGTCGCTCACAATTTGTCGCATTACACTAGTTGAATTCCAACAATGACCGTCGCGTAGTTAAACCGACCAATTTTTCCTCTTCTATAGGAAAACCATTGCTTAAATTCAAACTTACCCTTCCGACTGAACTTTCAAGGATACTTCTTTTGTTCTGTAGGAAGTGCGGTAAACCGTATTAGGTCCCAGAATATATGAATAATCTTCGTCACGTCTCCTGAAACAAAACTGAATTAGCATTCATTCGCATTTTTCAGCTCAACTCGCCAACCTTACCCTAGAATTCCTGAATAGCGCCTTCTTTTTAGCAATCTTTGAAAAAAACAAAACTATTAAACGCACAGAATAGGACAAAATCTTTCCATGGCTGAGCTTTATCAGGGTAAACTTCACGTTTGCTCAGGTGAACTCCTCTCTTCAGGTTCACACGACTGACTCGATCGTAATGAGCACTTAAAGTGTGAACTTTATCAAACACGGTGATCAATACAAAACCGTGAATATTAGATTTGAACCTTATATTTGAATAGAGAATTACTGCTCTTTCACTTTTCCTTTTGTCTGATAGCCATCTCGTGGCTTTTTCTTTTGATTGGTATCTCAAAAAGAGTATATCAGTTATTTTAACCGTCTTCGTTTTTTCTGGTTTTAAACAATTCCACTTTTCACGCGAAGGCACAGGTTTATTCCAGGCCCTTGAATTTTAAATAACAGATAGTATTTCAAGTAAACACAGAAAAAAAAGAACAATATCTTTTCAGATGAAAGCGAATTTCTTCAAATTAAGAAATTAAAAACGTCTGGTCCTCGAATTTTAAAATGACAGATGTTATTTCAAGTAAACACAGCAAAAAAAAAAGAAAAAAAAAAAAAAAAACCGGTTCTTTTTTTCAGATTAAAAACGAATCTCTTTAAATTAAAAAGAACAACCTGGGATCTAGAAGACAAAAAAGTAAATAAAGCGCGCCGATCCAGCAAATGAAAAACACAAAGATTGAATCCAAAGCTGGAAGTAGCAATTTTTAGTGACTTTCCTTATCTCCGGGTTATCTGGACAGTTAACACAGCCAGGAAATGTACGATCGATAACCTTGCAATCTGATTGGCTACGAAACAATCATCTATCAATCGATAAACATGCAGTTTCGATAAACGCTAATTCGAAAAAGAACAATTGGGCAGAGATGATTACAAACGAAGAGGTTATCATTTTGCGATGCATTTCACAGTTAGTATAGGAAATCGGCGTGTTCGTGAAACAACGGCTTCGTACCAGGACTACATCCTACATACCATTTTTTGCAGTTACACCTCGTTCAAAAATAGACTATTTTCAGTATTTCAGAAGATCAGTAGTTTTTGTAGTTGCAAAAGGAAATAGATACACGAGAAATATTTCGTTCTCACAGAAAGTAAGCAATCCAATAGTAAATAAGTAAATAAAAATCTGCTCACTTTCTTAGCCGACTATTTTTATCGTCACACATTGCGAGCCTATTTACCCAGGAGCCTTTGCAGCCTAGTTGGCGTGGCTACATAGTTACAAGGCTTGACCGCTAAGCGGGTCTTACACGAGAAGAGAGCGAGTGCCGGTACGTTGCCGAGATGGGCTTAGATGAAGAAAAAACGGTTCTAGGCGAGGAAATTGTCTCAGAACAGGTAAAACCCTTTATCTATGTATTTTTCTTGTGGTATTTTACATAAAATGGTTGTTTGACTCGGGTAAAAAGCGTAGTTTTTAGTTTCAAAACATGATCAGATTGACCAATACAACGGTGCGGAGAGAACTGATCAAATTTGCAGAGTGACCTGTGTGATTATAAGGTGCTAGCGGAAAACTGAGTCGCTGAAGTGTAAACGTGTTGTATTTTGTCTCACTTAACATTTTCATAAACCGAATTCTTGCCTTTATCTGGAACGTATCATCAATGTTCCGTCCACTTATTATCAAATATAGTGTATTGATTGTACAGATTATCAAACACGCAAAAATTTAAAATCATGCATGCGTTTATCAGATTGACATAAGTTTATCCTACTCACCAATATTAGTTTCCTGGCATGTAGTGTCCTGGCAGGCTTCTGTACACCAACCTTTTGACCCAGTTTATTTATTTTTGAGAGGGCTCACTTGTGTTTGTCTTCAGTAATTTAATTAAATCATCAATTTTAAAATGAATCAGAACTTTGCTGTAGTATTACTGACTGTTACTGGAAATTGGCTATTTCCTGAATTCAACACTAAGTGACTGGCTTCCATTTAACATAGCCTGTTTGATGTTTACATTTAAACATGACCTAAATGTTAGAAATTTGTTCTCAGTGAAAAGCTCTACTTACAACCTTATAGGTGCAGATTTCCACATTTTGTAAACACTGTTAAAGGTATATAGGACCTAAACTGTGGAATCAGCTCTTGCCTAACCTAAGAAACCTGTAGTTGCTGCACTCATTCAGAAGACAAATCCGTTAAATCAACCTTTCATCTGAGGTATAATGTGAATGAGAGAACTGTGTCCTATGTACCACTTGACCTCTTAGCCTGTCTTGAACCATCTTATTGTTTAAGAATTATTGGAAATAGCTATTTCTTATTGTAAATAAGTAAATTTTAGCTTTTTTAATGAAATAATTTTTTTTTTTGTTATTTTTAATTAAATAACTAGGTAGCTTTCTGTTAATTTTTTTAGTTAAGTGTCCCCAATTAGTAGACAGTCTTTACCCACGGTTATATATTTTGACACTTCAAAAAAGTCACTGATTGATCAATGATTAAACTATCAAACCATTAAATGGCTTGAACAGTATAAACAATAGCTTAGTGAAAGTTATTGACTTTTCTGTTCTTGGATATTTCTTTATTTTATTTTATTTTATTTTATTTTGTTGGGTTGAGGTGAAGAAAACTCTCCCAAGGTTCAGCATGCTTTGTTCATACAAAAATAAATTTCTTGTAAACAAGAACTTATTTCTTTCAAAATGGGTTGATTGTACTCTAAAATAGTTCTTAAAACTGGTCAGAAGTGTTGAATTCCTGGATTGGAATTTTTTGAAGTTGGCCCATTCAGTCATTCAGCCGAGGCAGGAATGCTTCACCCTGATAAAAAAGAGCCCTTTTCTTCTTTGAATGGTCCTGCTCATTGCCTGTCTTCATTAAGTGGATTCTAGGGTCTCAGCTTGCATGAGTTTTTACTGTAGTTGTTATACTTATATTCATAGGTTTTTTCAGGGATGGTAGAGAATAGTTTTCAATATGGGACCAAAAAGTTGTTGGGGCAAAGATGGTCAAATTATGGTGAAATTGTTTTTCAGTCCACTATTTCACAAAGAAGTGACTTAGGCCCAGGTCAAATGTCAAACTTCACATGAAACAAACAAAGTCAGTTGAGGCAAAAGTTGAACTTATCATGGACTTGATTCACTCAGCTTAGTTTGCCTCATGTAAAGTTCAACATTTGACCTGGGCCTTAGCCCCCATTGTGGCTTCAACATGCATTTTGAAAGTAAATTAATGACTGAGTATAGCGGTCATTCAAAAGCATCTTTGACTGTCATTTCTAATCTCCTTTGTAGGATGAGGATTCAGATCCTGAAGATGAAGGCAAGGAAGACGAAGCACCTAGCGACGATGGTGGCGACGGAGATGATGATGATGATGAGGATGAGGAAGAACTAGAAGATCCCTTGGACAAAGTGCGAGATGCTTGTGGTGAACATGCTGAATGTACCAAATTAAAAAATGAGCTAGAGTTGTGCAATCAGCGAGTTAGTAGCCGGTCAAACACGGAGGAGACATGTGTACAGGAATTGTTTGATTTTCTTGAGTGCCAAGACAAATGTGTAAGTAGATTGTGTTACAACTTGTTAAATTTTGTCTGACTACTCAAAGTAGCGGAGATACTCGCAGCAAGACTAGCTTGAAGTCCTGTTTTATCAAAGGTAAACATTTTCACAGTTGCACTGGTTTGTTTTTGTTTTGAACTCTTACTGCGCCTGTCAATAACATGCAGACTCTAAAATTCAAAGCTCAACCGACAAATGTGTTTTTCGCTACTGTCAATCAAATGTTCGGCGGCTCCTCCCAGCTTCTGACTACTGCCGAGCACGAGGTAAATCACATCGTTGAGTACAGTTTAGACAACGAAGCAGTGTTCGGCAGTAGGCGGAAGCTGGGAGGAGCCGCTGAACATTTGATTGACAGTAGCGAAAAACACATTTGTCGGTTGAGCGTTGAATTTTAGAGTCCACGTTATTGAAAGGCGCAGTGAAAACAAGAAGTTCTGGTATACAAGGGGTCTGGCCTGGACAACATTCAACTCAACATGAAAGTGTGCACTTTTTCAGCAAACTAAATGACCTCAAAACAGTGTTTTTGTTTGTTATTGATTTTAATTTCATACTAATTGTTTACTTTAATGATTTGATTTCTTTGTATTTTGCAGATTGGACATCGCTTGTTTTCTAAACTGAAGTGACAGATATTTTGGTATCCCAACTTTGGGAATACTGTCTTAGTGGATGTAGTACACTTGTTATTTCAGCTTGATTGTAAAAATACATGGGGAAGACTTATGATGTTGCTCCTTTCATCTGTGGCTCATACACCAGTAATTTTAATGCCAGGAATCTCTAACTGCTGTTTGGACAGATGTGTTTGTGGAAAATGTTAATAAATCACTTTTATTTAAAAACTTTCAAATGTCCATCTCTTTCTGTTGTGAAACACTATTTTAAATTTGAAAATATAATACAGAAAAATAATATTATCAGCTCTCAGGGATAATCAAAATGAAAAATTAGTGGTGAAATTTATGATAATGAGACAAATTTTATTTTGCAAATTATTCCCCTGCCCAAATGTGGCTATCTTGTTTTTTAATTTTATCTGGCAAGAGTATTTGATGGTTAACAGCAATCAACTGTACTCTCATCATGTCAGTGTTAAAGATTTTTAATTCATAAATAATTATTTGTTCAAGTCCTCAAGAAAGAAATTAGTACAAGAATGAAACATTCCCTCAGTCAGTTTTCTATTATGAGTAAACATCACTCAGCCAGATAGATATCATTCCCTTTCAGCTGTTTGGTTTCTCACTGAGCAAAAAGAGAGTGGCTGTTTTCAAGGGTACAATTTCTGACTATTGTCTGCACAGTAAGTCAATAATTTTACAAACACAGCTTTGTGGAAGATAAGTAAAACCGTATGACAATAAATATTATGAAGAGAACTCTGAAAAATAGAGAAAAGTAAAAGAAAACGAATGAAGTGAAGATTTATTTCGAAGTAGTCGAAAGTCGTGCTGTCCCTACCCCCAGAACAGGTTTGAAGTGAGACGTCACTCGGGGAATCCCATAATGCAACATCCGCCCCTGAAGAATTCTAGTGCGCCCCGCACATTGGGGCCCCACTATAAATAACAGGCGACGAACTGTGTGGGGAAAGAAGCGCTTTCGGGGCGCTTCACTCGGCAGGAACAAAGGAACTGAGTTCTTTTGCCGAATTCCTTCGAAAAAGGAAGGGAGGTCGGCCCATAGTCGAACGAAAACAAACTAAAATAATCGACCGGGCAGACTTTGAAGTACGTTATACTGTTTGAAGCGTCCGGAGAGAGACAGCTTCAAGTGGAGAAACGAAAAGGTTTCGGATAAAATTACCTCATCGAATCGGCCATCTTGTTGAAGCAAAGTTATGGCTTTCGTGTCTGGCTCACCGGCTCCCTTACGGGACGTAAAGATGGTCCAGTTTGGGGTGTTAAGCCCAGATGAAATAGTGAGTACACTTTCAAATGGGTTTCAGACTTTCTTATTTCGTCTTTTACTCGCTTTCTTGTCCTAACACGTTCGTAATCGATTAATTCAATCGAGAACGCATGCATGTGTTAGTCAAGCTAACCTGACCGTATTAAAAGTGACTGTTTTAGTGATATCTTTTGGTCGTAGTAGTACCTCTTGTGATTAGATTTTTCAATTTCAACAGAAACAAATGTCTGTTACGACTGAGGGCGGCATCAAGTACTCCGAAACGATGGAAGGCGGAAGGCCTAAGCTGGGAGGTTTGATGGATCCACGGCAAGGGACGATCGACCGTTTCTCTCGTTGCCAAACTTGCGCTGGAAACATGACGGAGTGTCCCGGGCATTACGGACACATAGAGCTGGCAAAACCAGTGTTCCACGTCGGCTTCTATAAGATGATAATCAAATGTTTGAGATGCGTTTGCTTCTACTGTTCAAAACTTCTTGTCGATGGGGTGAGGAAATACATAAGTTGCTTCGTTCGCAAAATGGCTTGTTTCTCGGAAAGGCATGGGCCGAGAAATTAGCACTAGCGGGGGTAGGGTAGGTAGGTTGACGTGGTACGATATTTTGAAAAATTCGAAACATTTTCTTTCCTTTAATTTTCCATACACAGAAGATAGAAACTGAAGTTTACATTTATTTGCTTAAGTGTAAACTGATTCTTAGCTATATCAATTTATCAATTAAATCATGTGTGAGATATTGTTAGCTAGTTGAAAATAAATTGAAATTTCTTTTTGGCAGTGTCAGTACACAAATATTGTTTCTTAATTATTTTTCTAGAATAATCCAAAAGTGAAAGACATATTGTCAAAGTCTCAAAATCAACCACTGAAGCGTCTTCAACACATCTATGACTTGTGCAAAGGAAAGCGTGTTTGTGAAGGTGGTGACATTGTTGATGATAAACTGCCATCCCAAGATATTGATGAGGCTGAGAAGAAGATGGTAAGGTTTTGTGTTGAGCTGATTTGATTGATTTGATTGATTTTCACTCTTCATTTATTTTAGGACAGAATGGAAGTGATTAGTTTCTGAAGAAGCCATAGTTTTATATTGGTTGCAGGCTAGTGAAAAATTGATCATAAGTAGGAAAAGTACCACCAAATTTTTAGAACTGAAATATTTAAGAGAAATGTATGACAATCAGTAAGGAGGATCCCTAGTTTGATCTCAAGATTAAAATGTTATGCTGTATTTAGGATCAATTCCTTCAGTTCGTCAGATTTTTTGAACTGCATATTCTGTCTAATGTAGTCATGTTTTTATTTTGTGAAATTAATTTTTTCAAGAGTCATGGTGGTTGTGGTCGAAACCAGCCACAGATCAGAAGAAGTGGTCTTGAACTAACAGCAGAATGGAAGGAAGTGAATGAGGATTCACAAGAAAAGAAGATTCCACTAACAGCAGAGCGTGTCCATGAAATATTTAAAAGAATCACTGACGAGGAATGTGAAATTCTGGGAATGAGTCCCAAGCATGCTCGTCCTGATTGGTTGATAGTGACAGTGCTGCCAGTGCCTCCGCTGGCTGTAAGGCCTTCCATTGTTATGAGTGGTACTGCTCGTAGTCAGGTAATGTGAAGTGATAAATGCAAGGGTAGTGACATGTTAAATCAGTGACGTTCCTGTAACAATTCTTCTGTCCCATGAAAAAATAGGGTTGCTTTAACATTTTGAGGTGTGTAGCATTGCTTTTCTAAGGTTTTTAATTTTGTTTTCTGTCAAATACGATAGGTATTAAATGGAAACTTGTTGCCAAGAGATAACAATTTCATAATGTTGTATATCATTAAAATATGCTGTTAACTTGTTTTTTCATTGGTGCACTTTTTACCACTCTAAAAGAGGTAGTATTTGTGCTTAACAGTTATAGAAGTAATCAAATTAGCTATTAGGTGACCAAATCTTATTACATAGTTTGGCAAGTGTTGTAAATTTTGACTTTTTATTTTTTTCAGGATGACTTGACTCACAAGCTATCAGATGTGGTGAAGGCAAATGGCAATCTTCGAAGGAATGAACTGAATGGAGCTGCAGCTCACATAATTGCAGAAGACACAAAAATGCTCCAGTATCATGTTGCAACATTGATAGACAATGAAATTCCTGGTTTGCCACGGGTAAGTAGATGTCCTGTTTCTTTCCAATGCATACACACCTAGTAGAGTGTGGAATGTGTGAAATCTTGCTTTATATCGGTGCATTCTGCTTAGCTAAGAAGTAGAGGTTGAGCATGTGAGCAATTTATAGAGGTAACTGGGAAAATGTCTTTGGGAGTACTCTAAAGATAAGGTTTCCAATTTTTGTTGTTTTAAGTACATATATTGATCAACAAATTTGTAAGTCAAAAAGAAGACCGAAAGAAAACAACTCGATTTTTTTTAACCAATTTCTGTTCGACCGAGTGGTTTGAAAAATTAGGACTCTACTCTACTGCAAATTAATGGTAGGCTGAAGGAGGGTCATTAAAATGGGATCTTTCTGTGTGCTTTAGTATAAGGTTCATGTCCACTACACCAACTGTCTGGTTCTGTGGAAAGTATCCCCTTTTCTCCTATGGGTAAAATAAAACATAGCCGGAGCATGTTAACATAGTGTAACTAACATAACACTACAACTAACTAAGTTCATTCAGATTTAGCGAATAACTATGCAATGTGCCCATGTACAAACTCAGGAAACTTACCACAAATGTATTTCTCATCTTTCCACAGGCCATGCAAAAGTCTGGCCGTCCCTTGAAATCAGTGAAACAGAGACTGAAGAGCAAGGAAGGACGTATCAGAGGAAATTTGATGGGAAAACGAGTTGACTTTTCAGCTCGTGCTGTCATTACACCAGATCCTAACTTGTCTATTGACCAAGTGGGAGTTCCACGAACTATTGCTCAGAATCTTACTTTCCCTGAAATTGTCACCCCATTCAACATTGACAGGTTTGCTTGTGAAATTATTTCAAGTTTCCTCTATATACTGGTAGTGATACAAATCTTCACAAATATTACCAAATAATCATGAAATCTAAGTCATACATGTACATGTACATATGAAATGAAGAATAAAACTCTATATTTGTCACTCATCTCAAAAGACCCATTCCAAGGTAGGTTGTGAAAATTAAAAGCTGCAAAGTGTAGTGCTCATAACTAGATGAAACTGCATTATCCTAGCTTGTTCTACATTTAAGTAAATTTTCTTTTTGATCCTTTAGCATGCAAGAGCTTGTGCGTCGTGGAAACAATCAGTATCCCGGTGCTAAATACATTATCAGGGACAATGGGGAGCGTATTGACCTGAGGTTTCATCCCAAGCCAAGCGATCTGCATCTTCAGTTTGGATATAGGGTGTGTTTGAGCAGTCGTGAAGTTCATGCCAGTGTTTTTCAAGACTTTCTAGAGTGTAGGAAAGAAGCTAATGAATTTGCATTGTATTTTTTAAGGTGGAGCGACACATCAGAGATGATGACGTGATTATCTTCAATCGTCAACCTACTCTTCACAAAATGTCCATGATGGGGCACAGGGTTAAAATCTTGCCATGGTCAACATTCAGATTGAATCTCAGGTTAGTAGTCAACATTGTACAATGGATCTTATTGACTGAGTTCATCATTAACTAAAGGAATCGTCTTCATCTAACAGAATGTGATTATCACTATTTGTACTTGGTGTTTGAAGGATTGTAAATTTTTCAGCTTTTGTTGGTAATGGAAAGATGAAGGATTGTCTTAAAACTATTGTTCATTAAAAGCTTTGTTGGCAAAACAAACTCAATTCATTGCCATGGTGACTATAAGTTGCACCTTGGAATGCCGATTTGTTTAACAATATTTATAATGTAATAAAAATTTTTGCTCCTGTAAGAACACTATAAAGACACTGCCACAATCCTGAGCCATTAGCATGCTAAGGTAATAGTTTTGTTGGTTTCTAGCTCCTCATGAGAACCTTATGTCTGTCTTTCCATTTTAGTGTGACCACACCCTACAATGCTGACTTTGATGGAGATGAGATGAACTTGCATGTCCCTCAGTCCCTAGAGGCACGCGCAGAAATCACAGAGATCATGATGGTGCCGAGAAACATTGTCACACCACAGTCAAACAAACCTGTTATGGGTATCGTGCAGGACTCTTTGATGGCTGTAAGGAGATTCACAAAAAGAGATGTGTTTCTTGAGAAGGTGGGTTTGTCAAGTTAAACAAACTTGGAAGTGAAATTGCTGTTTGGTTTGTCTTCAGGTACAAATCTGTATGACAATCAGTAAGGTGTGTTGGGTATAATGTTATGAGTTAATGTTACTGTTATCCGGACTAATTTAACAGGTTGTTCTCCTTATGAGAAGAAAGTCAGTAATGACAATTAACTACACACTTCCTTAGATCCGTTCTTGGAGCAATATTTCTGGCACACTTCTGCATTGTCTACAGGCTCAACTGTAGAACTGTTTTAGTGTGTCAGTAGTTGCTCAACAGCGCAAAGCTGCAGATTGAGAACGCTTGAGTCATGGGTGTGTGAGATCAATATACCTCTCTGTAATGCTTTCTTGCCTTCTGAATATCAGCCTATGTGTCACAGTGCACGTAGTTGTTGACCTTTATGTCAGTGGGGCAGCATTGCAAGGGACACTAATATTTACTGTACTCGGTCATGTTTAGAGTGCTAAAATGTATTTGAATTTAGTATCTATAGTTAGGACTAGGCACTGGAAGTATTTAAGCAAGAAGAATCAGTTCATTCTGGTCAAAACCAAGAAATTGGATGCCCTGAGTTTCTTAGCTGTGAGAATTTGGGTTCATAATACTTAATTATCGTAAAGTGGATAGCCATGCAAAAGTGTAATTTCTTGTGGTCCGACAAGAACTCTATGTTTGATATTTTCTTGTTTCATCAGGACACTATGATGAATCTGATGATGTGGATTCCTGATTGGGATGGAAAGCTTATACAGCCAGCCATCCTCAAGCCCAAGCCTTTGTGGACAGGAAAACAGATCTTCAGTATGATCATTCCTGGAAATGTGAACATGATCCGCACGCACAGTACCCATCCAGATGATGAAGACAGTGGACCATACAAGCACATCTCTCCTGGTGACACCAAGGTACATACTCTCCACACAAGTTGGCCTTTGTTTTATTTCATTTGGTCTTTGTTTACTTTTTAGGTTGGGTTAATTTGAGTTTCCAAGTCCTATGCTTTCAATGCAAGATACTCATTTTCTTTTTCTAAAATTTAGGTAAAAGAACTGAATGATTGAACCAAAGCCTGATAAAATCTACTGGTTGTGGTTTTGTTTATTTTTCATAATTAAGAGATAACACCCTTTTTTATCCCATTTTGATAGGTTCTGATAGAACATGGTGAGCTGATCTCTGGCATTTTGTGTAAGAAATCGCTGGGAACCTCGTCAGGAAGTTTGGTCCATATTGTTGCTGTTGAACTCGGTCATGAGATTGCCCGTATGTTTTATGGCAATATTCAGACTGTTGTGAACAACTGGACTCTCATTGAAGGTCACAGTATCGGTATTGGTGACTGTATCGCTGACAATGAGACTTATGAAGAAATCCAGAGAGTAACAAAGAAAGCCAAGGTGACTTTGACAACCAATATGTTCTCACATTGTGAAAAGTCAAAAATGCTATTTAAGGTTCAACTTTACAGCAGTTTCTTTATATTAAATAATTTTCTTTATAAATAAGTTTTTACTCTAATTGCAATTTCACAGCAAGATGTGATAGAAGTTATTGAAAAAGCTCACAATGACGAACTTGAGCCAACACCTGGTAACACATTGCGACAGACTTTTGAGAACCAAGTGAACCGCATCCTGAATGACTGTCGTGACAAAACTGGAGGAAGTGCACAGAAGAGCTTGTCAGAATTTAACAACTTCAAAGCTATGGTGGTTTCAGGTTCCAAGGGCTCTAAGATCAACATTTCACAGGTCAGTATATATATATATTAAAAAGTGTGTAAAACTATTGCAGCATGCACAAGTGCTGTAAACAATAGAGGTGCATGATGTGGAAAGACATAAGATAGTTCATAGAAAATATACTGCCCTGTAGTACAGCACAGAACAGCATGTTCAGCTCAGATGATAAATCTATAAGTGAACCATCGCAGAGATCCCAAAATCTAAAATTAAACTCCAGGAGATTGCCAATTTTGCCTTCAGCCTGACCCTAAAAAAATGTTTCAAAAGAAAATCTTTGTCAAATCAACCACAAAAAATGTTTTAAAAATTCCAAAATTTTCCCCTGAAAAGCCTAAAAAGTGTAACAAATGTAGATTTGGGAGAGATTAGTATTCAGGTGGGAGACCAGGAGATTCAGTTTGTATTGGGGAGACTCACCAATAATGTGATTGAGTTGGCATAGATGCAATCAAAAGGCAGCAGATGACTTGGTGTCATGTTGGGTTCAGAGAGAACTTTTTTCTTACAGTTTCTCTTGGCTTTGAATCTCATTGTGTTCAACTTTTCCACTAACATTTTCACTATATTTGCTTCTCATGTTCAGGTTATTGCTGTGGTAGGCCAGCAGAATGTTGAAGGTAAACGGATTCCATTTGGTTTCCGTCACCGCACACTTCCTCACTTCATCAAAGATGATTATGGTCCTGAGAGTAGAGGATTTGTTGAGAATTCCTACCTTGCCGGTCTTACACCAACAGAGTTCTATTTCCACGCGATGGGAGGTCGTGAGGGATTGATTGACACTGCAGTCAAAACCAGTGAAACTGGTTAGTGTGTGAACTTGAAGTATTGATTTCATTTACACATGTAATGATGTTAGTTTTGTTGATACACATACAACAAGACCAGGTTATTTAGTTGACAGTTTTGTCTGTTATGAGTTTAGTTGTTGGGTTGTTAACATTTCGGTTTCGTAGGGATAAATAAATTTATTAACTAGTGGAAATAACAAGTTTATTTTATTTTTCATGTACAGGTTACATCCAGAGACGTTTGGTCAAGGCCATGGAGGGTCTGATGGTTGCATATGACGGCACAATCAGAAACTCCAACAATCAGATGATCCAGTTGAGATATGGAGAGGATGGAATGGATGGTGCTGCTATCGAATTCCAGAACATGCCTACAATAAAGCCAACCAATTCTGCTTTTGAAAAGAAGTTTCACTTTGACTGCTCCAATGAGAGGTAAGTAGCATTGCCAGTCCTTTTTCCAAGGTATTGTACCTTGGAAGTCCTTTGAAGGTCATGAATGTCCTTGCAATATGTTGTCCTTATTGCTGACGACTCTTAAGAGGGTATTTAATTAATGAAAGCAAATGTACCTCTAGCATTGTAATTATTTTTTATGGGTGTTTTATTGAAGAATTTGTCATAAAGCTTCCTTGAAAAAGTGTATAATTTGTTTTTTTTTTTTTTTGGTTTATCACAATAAGCAATAAACCACATTATACATAGAGCATTTACTTCTTGCCAGTCAGAAGTGTACAAAATAACATTCCACCCTTCTTTTCTTGGCAGGCGTCTTCGTCGTTATCTGCAGGAAGATGTTGTGCGAGACCTTTGTAGCAGTGCCGCTGCCTTGCAGGATCTGGAAACAGAATTTAGTCAATTGCAGGAAGACAGAGAGATTCTTCGTAAAATCATTCCTTCTGGGAACTCTAAAGTGAGTATACACTTTTTAAATCAAAATTTCCTACATTGATTGATGGAGACCTAGTTTACATCTGGGGGTCAAACATAGTCTTCACTCTTGTGGGGCTCGAATGCTAGTTACAGTGTGATTCCTATGGAGGTTTTTCAACTTGCTGTTCTCATGACATTGTTTTTTTGCTTTTCTTGTCAGGTGGCATTGCCAGTGAATCTTGGCCGTTTGATTTGGAATGCGCAGAAGACCTTTCATCTGACGAACAGAACACCAAGTGACCTTCACCCCCTCAGAGTGACAGAAGGTACAAGATTCTAGTTGGAAATTGACAGCTTTTATTTTGCCTCGTGTTGGGTACCACATAATGATCTCAAAATGTGAAAGACTAAACAGTGAACAATGAATGAAGATGGAAGGTTTATCTCTTTATTGAGGACTGACAGAAAATATAGAATGGATTGGCAAAATGCTGTCAATACAATGAAGATTTTCGATGAGAGACGCGGGTCAGGGGACAGTTAAAAAGCATGTGAAAGTGTTATATTGTTTACCATGCAAACCTCTTTAAACAACATCCTTCACTAGAAATGTGTGGGTTATTTTAATGCACTCATTTCTGATGATTTTTCCCAGACCGAAACATATTTTTTCTTCACAGACTGTTGTTAGTAGGAGATGGGATATGACTTCACCTCCATGGTTTTGAGCACTCCATTCATCTTAGTTTCAAAGTTAACATCTTAAGACTTGAGCCTAATATTAGTGTGAATGTTTTATGATGTGTTTCAGGTGTGCGTGACCTGTCCAAGAAACTGATAGTGGTCCACGGCGAGGATCATATCAGTAAACAGGCTCAGTTTAATGCCACACTCTTATTCAACATCCTCCTCCGTTCCACACTGTGCTCCAAGCGAGTTGCCGAGGAGTTTCACTTGTCATCGGAAGCTTTTGAGTGGCTGCTGGGGGAGATTGAAACACGCTTCAACCTGTCTATGGTAAGACAAGGGTTGTGGTTTCAGTCTACAATCTGTAAACCCCTAAAATTTAATAAAATTACAATAAATCTAATTAATTATTAACAGGGCACAGTGAGGTGCAAATAATATCAGTCAGATAAAATTAAGAGCGGTGGCAAGGGTAGTTACGGGAGAGGAACCAAGTGCAGGGCATGTCAATATTAATATTGTCAATAGTAGACACAACCCCACTTAAGAATGCGTCTAAAATGGGTGTTAATATCTGTTTTATGTTTAGGTCAAACCAGGTGAAATGGTGGGTGCCTTAGCTGCACAGTCTCTTGGTGAGCCCGCTACTCAGATGACACTCAACACTTTTCATTATGCTGGTGTGTCTGCTAAGAACGTCACCCTGGGTGTTCCTCGTCTCAAGGAAATCATCAACGTGTCTAAAAAGCCTAAAACTCCTTCACTGACAGTGTTCCTTGTGGGGCAGCCTGCCAGAGATGCAGAGAAAGCCAAGGTATGATTGAGGATCAACGTCGAGCCTTTTTACATTGTTACAGTATCATTACATAGTTGAGCTATTAGGAGATTAGCGTGATTCCCAAATTTATAGCAGTTAGTAAGCTTGGTATTTAAATATTGCATAACGATGATGAGAACTTCTTATTATCAAACATTCCAATGGTACTTACCTCTTACAGGGCGAACCCTTTCGTAAGCAGTGCTGATTCGCATCTCAAATAATGTTGTAGTGAACGAAATTCCTCTCCTAGTAAAGTGTCTTCCGAGGCAGATTCAGGTTTGTACTTATCTTGAAGTGCCCTCTCTTCCCTTGAACGTACTGAGGAGGAGTCTGCCTGTTCTTAAATTTACTTTCTTTATCAAGGCACATGCGTGATGGGAAACCCAATGAATCCGTCCTTGATGTGCGCAAACCAGTTTTTAAAGTCGTAATCTTGTAGCAGTCTGCTGGAAATTCCCAAGACCTGTGCTACTAGCGCTAGCTAGTGAGGACAGTACAGATAGTCGTCATTACATAGTCCAAATCCTAAATTGAGAAACCCATAGGACACGTTACACGATGAAAGTTCTTCTCTTGCGCTAATGCTGTTTATTCGTCCCTATTCTACAGGATGTGCTTTGCCGTTTGGAACACACAACCTTGCGTAAGGTCACTGCCAACACAGCCATTTACTACGATCCAGACCCCCAGAACACAGTAGTGGCGGAGGATCAGGACTTTGTGAACGTTTACTATGAAATGCCCGACTTTGACGTAACTCGCATATCGCCTTGGCTTCTTCGCATAGAACTCGATCGTAAGCGAATGACAGACAAGAAGCTCACCATGGAGCAGATCTCGGAAAAAATCAACTTGGGTTTTGGTGACGATCTGAACTGTATCTTCAATGATGACAACGCAGAGAAACTGGTGCTGCGTATCAGAATTATGAACAATGATGATGGGAAATTCCAGGACGTAAGTTACCAGTAGATTGCACTGAGACTTCAACTTAAGTTCTCAAACTCATTAATAGTTCATCAAGTTTAAACAAAGGAAATCGTGACCTTGACGGTGTTTAGATATCTGATCTTAATTAGCATACATTTTTTATAATTTTAACTCTCCTTTAGTTTTAGTTTCGATTGAGAAGACATAGCAAACACCCAAGACCGTGTTTGACCACATTTCCAAGCACATAAAAGTTCGTCTAAAATACTCCGCTGCGCGTCGTATTTTCAACTCTCTTCTCCGTGTTTGGAAATGTGGTCAAACACGGTGTTTCGTGTTTGATATATTACATAGTGGTAATCGATGTTGTGGTTCACAGTCAGATAGTATCGGAATACCTATGGTGTATGGTTGGAGTCCTGTGGCCGAATAGGTTGTCTCGTACACAAATGAATCAGTTTTGTAAAATTCGTTTCCTTGTATTTCAAAGATCGCCAAGCAGATAAATCCACATATTGTTCCCATTTTCATCTAAAAGTTTTCAAGCGAGGCCGTTTCATTTTCAGTGAACAATCTTAGTATACTATCAGTCTTACTGAAAATCAACCAGTTTGGACAATGTCGGAAATTCTGTAGTCTGTCCAGACCCACTGTTTTGTCTTGAGTTCGTCGCGATCGCAAACTTAGCGAAATATTAGCCCGGCGGGTGGGATACTCACGCTGAACTACAAGGGGCGGGGGGAGGGTCTGAGGACAGACAAAAATATTTATACCTTTGAACTTGTCATCCTCACAGGAAGAAGAACAGTTGGACAAGATGGATGATGACGTATTTTTACGTTGCATTGAAGCCAACATGCTGACTGACATGACCCTACAGGGGATTGAAGCTATCTCCAAGGTGTACATGAACCTACCGAATGAAGATAACAAGAAGCGTGTCACCATCACCGAGGAGGGCGAGTTTAAACATATCTCTGAGTGGATTCTGGAAACTGATGGTGTGTCGCTTATGAGGGTCAGTACCAGTGTCATCTTATTTGGTTTATATATATCATGGTTGCCACAGTTCAGAAAATGGTCCGGAAAAGAAGTTCTTCAAGGTCATGGAAAAGTCAGGGAATTTTATGTTGAGTCAGGGAAAAAATTCACATTTTGAAGAAAAGTCAGGGAAAATTGAAAAACTCACACGGCTAATTTAAAACCATTGAGGGCTGGAAGATGCGTTTGGGGTGACTGTGATCCCAACGATGTTTTTACGTAATGACGGAGGAAAATCGGTTGATGAATGAGTGGAAAGGATGGCTGTAAGGGGAGGTTACAACCTTCTATTATATCTGAGATTTTGGATATGTTTGGTCAGGGAATTTTTATTTTTATCAGGGAACAGTCAGGAAGTTTCGAAAAGAGATGTCTATGGCAACCTTGTTATAATTCAGTCGTTTAAAGTGTTTTTTTTTTTAGATAGATAGTTCGCTTAGGATGTTCTCTTACGTTGGCTTTTGTTCTTGCAGGTTCTAAGCGAAAACGATGTTGATCCAGTGCGTACGACATCAAATGACATTTGTGAAATATTCTCTGTAAGTGAAGATGTTCAATTGTTAACAAACTTAGCGAGGCCATTACTGTTTAAAGTAAATCCTCCACCCCACTGCTACAGTATGTGAATTTTCTCTCGATAGTCCCGAGTTCAACTCCTGCACAGCGCAACTGGTCAGCCTCCCACCAACATCACCATCGAGTTTTGTGATCATTTACACACATTTCCTAACCCATCTTACCGAATCACCGTTAGGAATAAGGTGTCAGTGAGCTTGTAACCTTTGAATCTTCACGTCTTGTTGCAGGTTCTTGGAGTTGAAGCTGTCCGGAAGGCAGTGGAGCGTGAAATGAATCACGTGATCTCATTTGACGGTTCATACGTGAATTACCGTCACTTGGCTTTGTTGTGTGACATCATGACGTGTCGAGGACATCTCATGGCCATTACAAGACACGGCATTAACCGACAAGAGGTTGGCGCGCTCATGAGATGCTCTTTTGAAGAAACGGTAAGCTCAATTCGATCAACATGTAAGATCTCGTTACCGGTCTGTTTACATTTCCTTTGGCACTGTTGGGAGAATTAAATTCTTCAAGATGTTTATCTTTTGGCGACTTTTTGCTTTATTTTGTGGGATCCGATGTGGAAAAATGAGCTTTGTTTACTGTAGCGGCTAGGGCTGAAACCCTTCAAGGGTCTTTTTTTTTGTTTATGTTTCCCGGAAGTTACACAGAGCAAATTTGTTAGAAGGTTCTTAGGTTCCTACAAGCCAAAGGCTATTTTCAGGCAGAATGACTAGAAGTGTTCGTCAGATTTTCGCGTTTCGTTTTGCAAAATTCTGACGCTATCATCTGGACATTGGCAACATTTAAGAGCCTATTAAGTCTTGGACAATAAACATTTGTAGTCATTTCTTCAACATCTCACTTGTATTTAAATCGTCAAAACAAAAGGCAAGGCTAAATACCTGCAATTAACCTCCTTTAGGCCGTTCTCTCAAATCTGCAATATTTCTGTTTCGTTTATATTGAGCCCTTTATTAACAATTTCTTTGTTGGCTTAGGTCGATGTGCTGATGGAGGCTGCTCAACACGCGGAAGTAGATCATCTGCGCGGTGTCAGTGAGTGCTTGATCCTTGGAAAACTTCCTCGGATAGGCACAGGCAGCTTCGATCTCATGTTAGATGCAGAGAAATGCAAGTCTGGTATGGAGATCCCTACTAACATAATGGGCCCAGGAATGATGGGTGGACCCATGACAGGTGACATGAACAAGCTAGCCTTTTGAAGTTGACTCAATTCGTGTATGCTTTTCCAAACTTACTTTTACTCAATTCACTGTTTGTATCGTTCCTCAGGTACGGGAATGTTCTTTGGTGTAGCAGGATCTCCTACTGCCAAGTCACCTCAAATGACACCATGGACCATGGGAGCCACACCCGCTTATACAGAGGCTTGGAGTCCCGGACTCGGCAGTGGAATGACACCAGGAGCTGCTGGTTTCTCGCCTGCAGCTTCAGAAGCCAGCGGGTTTAGCCCTGGAGGGTACAGCCCAGCTTGGAGCCCGCAGCCACAATCACCTTCGTCCCCGGGCCCCAGCAGCCCGTACATCCCCAGTCCAGCGGCAGCGAGTCCGAACTACTCACCAGCAAGCCCGGCGTTTATGCCAAGCTCGCCCTCCATGTCACCTGCCAGTCCCTCGTATTCTCCGACTTCACCTGGCTATTCTCCCAGTTCCCCATCAACTGGGTACTCGCCAGCAAGTCCAAGTTACTCGCCGACTTCTCCATCGTACTCGCCGACCTCGCCGTCGTACTCGCCAACGTCTCCATCCTACAGTCCCACTTCTCCTTCTTATTCTCCTACATCTCCTTCTTACAGCCCTTCGTCGCCATCTTACTCACCCACCTCTCCATCTTACTCTCCTAGCTCTCCGTCATATTCTCCCACTTCTCCGTCATATTCCCCCACCTCACCTTCATATTCCCCCACTTCTCCTTCCTATTCACCAACATCCCCGTCATATTCGCCCACATCTCCCAGCTACAGTCCAACATCCCCCTCGTACTCTCCCACATCCCCGTCTTATTCTCCCACCTCTCCGTCCTATTCACCTTCATCACCATCCTATTCCCCCACTTCTCCAAGCTACTCTCCGCAGTCACCATCTTATTCCCCTAGTTCCCCCTCGTATTCCCCATCATCTCCCAAGTATTCTCCCACTTCTCCCAGCTACTCTCCCACTTCACCAAAGTACAGCCCTACATCACCAACCTACTCGCCTTCCTCTCCATCTTATTCTCCTTCTTCTCCAAAGTATTCTCCTTCCTCTCTATCTTACACTCCTTCTTCTCCAACCTACTCTCCCACCTCTCCAACTTACTCGCCGTCCTCTCCTCGCTATTCTCCTACCTCACCTCAGTATAGCCCTTCCTCGCCTCAGTACTCGCCGTCATCGCCCAAGTACAGCCCCAGCTCACCTCATTACTCGCCATCTTCGCCATCAACGGCACCATTTACACCAGCATCAGCGCAGTATAGTCCAAGCTCACCTAAATACAGTCCGGCTGGCAGTGGACCTTCACCGTCTCCTCAGTATTCACCATCATCGCCACATTACTCCCCGCAATAAAGCATGGTTTAATCAAACTCGCAGAGTTTAAAGTGGTGTTTGCCAGGAGTGAACAGTAGTGAAACATGCACTAATATGCACTGGATAAAAGCCTTGCAGGTGCGAGTAGATTGACAACTGATTTTCGCATTCAACTGCTCGGCACACACAGGGGAGAAGTCTTGTAACTGCAAGCATTGAGACTATTGAAACACGCCTCGTGTCTATGCGAGGATGTGAGCCAATGCTTGAATGACTGAGGAGACTTATCAGTGTACACTGCGATAATTGTCTTATATTTTATAAGTTTAGCTGATTTAACCTTAAACTAACGACGAATCGAATTTATAAGTGACGTCGATTTGAATTTGGAATTTCTTCACGAAATTTGTTTAATGTGTGGGAAGCTTATACTTTTTTACACGATTATCTCATCGTCGAGCGTGAGGTAGCGACTGCATGGAAGTGTTTTTGTCAGTTAGCCAACGCTTATGTTTGAAGTTTAAAAAATTTCTTGGGATTGAATCACCGCTGATGTAAAAAAAAAAAACCGTTTAAAACACAATAACCAAGTAGGCACACCAAAACATAATTGCAAGCAACATGGTGTACACATCATAAAGCAAACCCCGCCCCCCTCCCCCAAGGAGGGGAACAAAAACAAAAACCGAACAAACAAATCAATGTCATTACAGTACGTTTTGTCACATTGGTTTTTAGGGACGAAAATAGCTCATATCACTTGTAGAAAAAAAAAAGGAAAAAAAAATAGCAATGAAAGATTGTCATACCGTTAGTACGTAGTTGTTTGTGATTATTTGAACAAATCCTTGTCATACTTCGTCAAGTAAATTTTATATTGGAATAAGTGCAACTAACTGATTATATCGTAGCAAAATTAAAGTAAGATTTTGTTGGTTACTTAAAGAGGATTTTTGTTTTAAGAAGCTATTGTAGCCAAAAATTTCGAATATTAAAAAGCACCAAACAAAGACACAAAGAAAAAAATATTAAAAAAATCTTTGACATAGATTAACTGCAAAAGGTGTTTTATTATTAAAAAAAAATTTGGCAGAAATTAACTCTGCGTTTCTGACCAAAAATCGTGGATTCCATCAGTTAAAAAGTCTAGTTTTCTAGCAGCACGTTTGAAAACCATAAATTACAGGGTTGTAGAATTTAGACTTAACGTAAGGACCGCAAAGTAAAGGCTTTCAACAGCTTTTATACCGTAACAGACGGAATCTTGTTCATATTCAATGCTGTGGGCAGAAATTTCAGTCGATGGAATTGTACTTTTCGTTTCTTATCCTGATCAATCCAACACCTCCCTCCCTCCCCCACCCACCCCCCCCCGACTATTCCCGCCAAAAAAAGTAGTGACAGATTATGTTTCTGTTTGAAACCAAGCAACCAAGAAAGAACAGCTCGTGTTTGAACTGTTGATGGCCTTTACATTTGAATTTTGCATATTATACATGTAAATATCAAAGATTTTGCCCACTCCATAGTGCGAAAACCTTCCTCCAGCCCCGTTCTTAGCGGAAATGAGGTTCTTCGATGAGACGAGGGACGAATTTCGCCCACTACCCAACCCTTGGAGGGCAAGGTTAAAGGGAGAGGACGAAATCTTTGGTGCATGCTTGCGACAGTTTAGCGAAATATGAATTTAAAGTATTTGAAAAATCAGTTTGATTTTGCTTAAGTATACCTTATCGTAGTCCATGAAGTTCAGTGTAAAACAGTAATATTAATAAACTTTATTTGCTGTTCTGTAGTGAAAATAAAACCTTAAAAAACAACGAAGTTGAATTTACTTTTTAAACCACCGAACAGCAAGGGAGTGAAGGAATCTAACTGCCATTTAACGCTTTAATAAGCCCAAGTGGACAAAGTACAAGAAAACAATCCCCCGACTAACTTCTTAAGTCGATCCCCCTAACCCGCTTGTTCGGTTAACGGGACAGGACGTCCCCTTTACCCGGTTAATTGTTCGGTAGGCTAGTTCTTGACTCATTCAGACAGCTTGATGACAAACGCGCGAAGATTTTCTTTCTAATCTTAGACAAGCAAGAATATAAATATTGAACGATCTTTGAGTACGTAACGGCTGTATCAATTCCAACTTGCCCCCAGGGATGTGTCGGACATTTGGCATCATTCTGCCTGGCAGCCCTAAAACAGATCAGCCCGAACATCTTTCATTGAGGAATTTTAAATCTCCTGAGTGCCTTCAGTACAATACGTTTAAGGTCATTCCGCTGAAATAGAACCTGCACTGAGATTTTTGTGAAACGTTGCCTATCGATTGTTTATATTATAGGAACTTAAATTTTGAAATAAAAAAGAGGGGTCCCCATGTTCGTTTAGGAGCAAAAGCACCTTGTTTATACCCATATAAATCCTTATAATAGCACCATGATTGTAGTCACGATTGCTTGCTAAATTCACGTTTCCGACGATTGCCTTTTGCTCTATACTGAGAATTGGTCCATATTTATTTTACACAGAGAAATTTACTACTCAGTTCAAAACAACAGAAAAAAAAATGATAAGTCACCATACTCGTTTGCGAGAAAATGACGGTTTACCTGTATGGCGAGGTCCAGCTGCAAAGAAAAAGCCGCCATTTTTAATGCACGCGCGCTAATCACGCGTGAAATTATGCGCAGTAGGGATGCACAATGCAATACTGGGGAATGACCTTAAACGTTCCTTGGATGAGAGATGATCGCTCAAATAAAGACTATTCTAATGTAAGTCGAGTTTAGTACAAGTATTTGAAAATCCGCGTTTTAAAAGTCCACGTTTTACAAGTCCAGTCCGCGAAATACAGTATGCCCTACCTTAAACACACAATCAATCATCACTTATCACCTAAAATCTCTACCCCATTTCTTAGTAATTTTAGACCAAAAAAATTAATGCAACATTTTCCGACACGTAAATTCGGAGTTAAGTTTCCAATCCTAAAATCCCTGTGCACATCTTCAGCTAAGAAATCCAAAGAGATAAAGCCACCTATAGCCCAAGCAAATACCTGCAAATACACACGAGTTAAACATTGCTCGCACAACCCGACGTTCAACTAAAGTAGACTGCTCACAGCCCCTATTTTCTCGTATTTTTATTTGATCGTTGAACACGCCGACAAAATCGCGAGAGAACTGGATGCCAGCGCAAAACGGAAGACTTGACTGGGTAGGGTGGGGTGGGCGTAGATGGGGACCGAGATAAACCCCAACCCCTACTCCCGCGTGCTTCGCGCAAGCGTCGCTGGCTTTTCTTTCGCGTGGGTAAATAGAGAGGCTGTGAACAGTTTAAACTAAACTGGATTGCACATCAAACACGTCTGAGGTTACACACGCGTTAACAATTGATTCCTATCATCAGCTACAATCTCTTGGATTTACAATTAAATCTTTACTTCAACATAAAATGGTTGGCATTCCACCAATGCCAACCATTTAAAAACGGAAAATCAGCATTGAAATCAACATTTTTGGCTATCGAATTCAAAGAAAAATCACAGTTGAGGAACTGTTTTTTTAATTTTCGTCACTTTCTATTGAATGAAACAAAAAATGAAAACGGCTTTTCTTATTTTCCATCTAAATCAAATTCGAAAATTGTCACCAATTATCTAAAAATCTATTGTTATAGAAATTAAATTCCTCGTACTCTCGATCTTCTTCTCATTGAATGAATATAAAACACACCGCTCGCGTTTGAAAGATCGGAAAATCAAAATCTCAATTTCAATTTTCGTCTTCGATGTACAAAAACACCTTGCAGGGTGGGGGGAGGGACGCAGTGCCGACATGTCAGGGTCGGCTGGTAAGTAAAGTAAGATGGCGGCCAAAGAAAGCCGTAAAATTTCTTACCATGAAAATTAAATGCCATGAAAATTGCAGCCTTTCACGCTCTGAATCAGGTTATGTAAGTGTTCCTTTCCTTTTGATGTACAGACTTCACAACAACAGCTTCAGAGAAATACATGTACAGTTTGAAAAATGTTTTTGGTTCATCCATCCTGTTTACCTCAATCTATCCAACTTGAAATTTGAGCCATGTCATAAAAAACCTAATCAGCGCATAAAAGGCTATAATTTTGAAGTTGCAATTTATTTCCTTCAAGTAATTTACATAAAATGTTTGGTTGACCTCCCACGATTGCAAGAATCAACTTCAATGTTGTCAAGGTTTGTATGTCAGGTTGAGATTCAATATAGATATTTATTGGTTCCAAGACATAGGTACACTACACAGTGTACCTTTAACTGTACCAATTCTGGGCTAAAAAAAGTGAAAATTATGAGACAAGCATAGAATTCACGGTGTTTGATTCTCTCTTAATTGTGCAACAACAGCTTTCCGACAACTAGGATCTCAGTACAGAGCAGTACATCACCATGATTCATCATCAATTCAAATTAACATTGTTACAACTCGTGAACAGACTTGTTACAAGCCTGTTGCGAACACATCTTCATCTTGCTGACAAGCATACAATGCCGGTAACCATGCTAACTTTACCAATCAGGTACGACTGGAAGGATCTGATGATTTGCAAGATTTCGGCCCTACCTCTTAACAGACTTAAAACCCATGTAGGTTGCCAGGGGCCTGTTTCGTCAAAAGCCCTGAGGCAGCTTGTCGGTTCTTTTCGATTCGCTTGTTTTCAAGACAAGAATAAGGAATTTGCAAAGTTTCATGTCTTTTAAAGACACAGAGGAAATTGTGGCACGCGAAAACGCCCAGAGAGAAACGCACCCCAGGCTCGAACTGGGCCAAGAGTGCGGAATCCTTAGTCACGGAAAGTTGATATCGTTGCACGCACACTGCACAGGCCACTGTAAAACATAGGAAATAATCAGTCACTGTAATTTAGATTTATTTCCTTAATTGCTTTGAGTCCATGAGACAAGTTTGACTGAAATTACAAGTACAAAAAGCTAAATTGTTATCATGTACAGAAGCAGTTCTAAACGCCAGAATAATTAACTGTATAGATCGCAAAACTTAGTAGACATTTCATTTAACGAGGGCAACCCTAAATAGCTATAAGCTAATAAAATTTTGGCCCTCCTAAAACTAACAAGATAGTGTTCAAAATAACGAAATGATGTCCAAAATTTAAAATCTATGAACTATAAATATATATATGAAACAAGTTAAAGATCTATTAAACTAAATTATGAAATGATTTCAACTGATGTTGTTCTTGAAACATTGAATTACATAGACTCTTCTTAAAGCGGAAAAAGTATCCTTACGTCTATAAATTTCTAACGGCAAATTATTCCAAAGTTCCCATGACCTCACTATTTAGGACTCCCCCACCCCCTGTTACAGGATTATACTTTTTGACGCACTTCGTAAACAAACCACATTATCACCTTAATCAACTAATATTAAGAAGAAATGAGAGTATTAACTTACTAACGTTTCTGGGTAAATCCTTAAGTTGTACTCCTTTCTCCTTGATCTGCTTTGAAACTAGCACTTTAAGACGAAAGATATGACGGATCACGAAATGAAAGTTGATTGTATCCAGATACCCTAATTATTGCAGCGGTAACAACCTCTATATCACATGCAAAGTAAGTTTTTTAACTCATTTTAGGATTTGACACGAATCTGATGATTTGATGGATTTTTTCGATTGATACTGACTTTACTGCATGATGGCCAGAACCACCGTTATCTTTTCGGTTTAAATTTTGGCCACTACATACCCAAAATGTGCAGCATCTTTGAAGCATTGTCTTGAATATATTTGACGGTACAATCAAACCTGTATTAATTATAAGAAGTCATCCAATATTCAGTGTTCACCCTGTATTAAGTGTGCCGCACTTCTCAAGTCTTAAGCTGTCCAAGCCTCTATTTTGGGGAAGCGGACACTTAACGATACCGAATTCCCGAATTAGGGGACAGTTGATTCCAGTGGTTGATTCTTGTCATTCGTTCCTTGTAGACTAGTTTAGAGTACTCCCTGTTCCCATTATTTCGATCACTTCTTTGTGGAAAAGCAAATGACTAACGCTCCTTCCGTATAACAAAATTAAAATGCATTTCGCATAGAAACATGTTTTGTAAATTGAAAAATGTTGTTCCCTTTTAAAAATTGCTGTTAGTCTGTTGCTTTTACGACCATTTCGCATAGATAAACAGTGGAGATTTTCACCATATATATAATTCTTGTTTTTGTTTTTCATGTGATTTTTAAAAACCTTTATATGACGAGTTTTGTATTAGTCTCTACGTTATTGCAGCATGCAAGCTGTAACAAGAAAACTCTATCCAGCATTTAAGGAGAGCTTGGGCGTAAGAAACCTTTGATTTAAAGGGCACCTCTATTATACCTGTACATTGACCAATTCCCTGAAGGGTATCCACCCATTACATGTTTTGCTGTATATGGAATGATGACATAGGCTGTATTTATAGTTTTCTTGAAGCTTAAACAATTACTGAATCTGATCCTATAGCTATAGACACTTTTTTCCCAACAATTAAAGGGGTTTTGGCCTCTAACTTTGATCGACATAATTAAAGTGAGCTACACGACTTCATCAATTTCTAACACTGCACAAATTAGTTTACAAACTTTATAAAGCTACCTTAAACAAGTTCAGTTGTATTGTTCATTAATCAAATCATATCAAAATGTTCGTAACTGGAGTATTTCAAAAAGGCAGAGGATCCTTTTAGCACGTCACAGAGGTCATACTATATGTTCTGACTTCCTTCAGACGGAAATGGTCTTTCCGGTAGATTCAGCTCTCTTTGCGCTGCACCTATCTTGTCAGACAGCTGTTCTTTGAACCTCGATGCAGTTGGTGGGAGGACCTTGATATCACTTGTTCCAACCTTTACCGTTTCACTGAATTCAGAAGGGACCGTAACTGTTGCCATCTTTTTCCAGTTGATTGACCTTCCACATCCAATAAATGATGAAGAACTCGGCTTCTCGCTTTTCACGGTCTTACCACCGCCCCTGCTGATCTCAAGCTTGCCATTACCAAGCCATCTAAACGAGAAGGTGCCCAGAACCGCATATGCTGAATCTCTGAGGTCGCTGGCAGTTGATGGTCGATTTCCGCAGGTTGTATCACCTTCGCATCCTTCTACCTTAGTCCAAATGGTACTGCAGTACGGACATCTTCGCAATTCAGATACACCATGCTCACTCTGGTATCCAAGACATTCTGTTCTGATATCGTACAGTACCATGCGGAGTTGATTCACCATGTTGGCAACGTGACCAGCTTCATTGGCTGCACCATCACCATAAAAGGTAAAGTTGTTCTTCTCGGACATCCTCTTCTGGGCTTGGACAATTTCATCTGTCATATATGCCTGGAACTCAAAGACAAGGTCAACCAGGTCCTTTCCACTGAAACCTTTTCTTGCCTCGTCAAAAGCCTTCTTTTTTTCTGAAAACTTCTCAACTTCATCGCTGGTGGACTGTAGAATCTTCCTATGGTTGTTGTGGATTTTAAAGAGCTTAAAAAAGTTTTCACTGTTCACTGTCAGGTTATATTCTTCCTTGCAAGTCTTAAGTATGCTTTGCAGTAGTGTCTCACCCTTCGTGCTGATCCTGGAAAAGACAACCGTGTCGATACCAAGCTCATCTTCTATTCGCGCTGTGAAGTCCTCCTCTGTCCAGTCCACCATATCCATGTGCGTGACAAGAACCCCTACCACGTCCATAGGAAGTTCTAGGAAACGATCTGCATATTTGCGAACATTGTCGACCACATTATCAATACGAGTTTCAGCCTTGACAACAATGAATATTCTTGAGACGGGTCTGAAGTTCAGTGCCCCAGCTATCGAAATATTGTGTTCCAGTTTATCTCTCAATGCGTTGCTGCCGGGTGTATCAGATACGATGAGGCTGCCGTCAGGGACCCAGAAAACGTCCGAAGTCTTCGTGAAACTCTCGTTCGCATCTGAACTCCTGCCTTTTTCTCCTGTCAGTTTCTCTACGATAGTAGACTTGCCAGTGCCAACGTCACCCAAAAGAACTATGTAGGGTGGTTTTCGGAAATTCCAAAGCCTCCGAAGCCATAACATGACGGTCAACGCCCCTGAAAATTGGGAAAATTTAGATCTTTACTGAAACAAGAACCAAAATGGCATTTCGCTCGGGCAAATGACTTATTTAAATAGGTGATATTTCGCGGAGTGGATTGTTCCCTTCCTCATTCGATAAATTCTCATCTAAGTTATAGGAAGTTTTCATTCACAAACGTTCTTATTTCGTTTTCTCACGGACCGGTATATTTTAGGCCTAAGGCTGCGTTTCAGTTTACATAAGGGGTTATGACATCCCATATCACACAGTAACAAAATTATATATCATAGTGTGTTAAAGTGGTAAAGCAAACAATCCAAGATGTGTTTGCAGCAAAATGCCTGTCGTTCAAATATCTACACCACCGTCGGTGTACATACATTCATACCTACCTACCTACCTGCCTACCTGCCTGCCTGCCTACATACATACATAAGCTTTATTTATCCTCGAATTTATAGATAGCTACAAATTAGCTAATATCTTCGAGAAAGAAAATCATGCAATCCTCGAAAACAAACACAAATCCAAGACTTAATAAATAGATAAGCAGAGTCACAGCCGTACAAAAAACAATAATTAATGTATTAGATAGGCAAGCATAGTCATTGTGCAAAGTTCATTTTCTTGATGGCATTCTCAAACTATGTCAAAGTTTCCTGCTTTCTGCATGAATCCGGTAATGAGTTCCAAGTCTTAGCAGCTAACTAGCAAAAGGAGTGAAGACCATGCATATTTGGTAGTAGATGGCTTGAGTAGACTCAATATATTGTTACCACGTAGAGAGTAGGTGATAGAACGTGGAGTAAACGTGGGTTAAGTTTAGACACTTGTAGCCAATCGGCAGCATGCTGTGTATACGCTTGTTGTAGAGTGAAGTTTTTTCCGGGTTAGCTAATAGTTGCGGTTTGAGGTCCGAGTGTTTGTCGGTTAAAATAAGCGTAAAATGCGTTTGTTTAGTGATTCTAATTTATCCATATTTCTTGACCCACAAAAATGCCACACTGAATAACAGTACTCAAGGTGGGACAGGATGAAAGTAAGAGGAAGAGGCGTGTAGTGAGACGTGGAGGGGCGTGGAGGAATATAAAGAATACAATTTATCAGAAATGCCTGAAGTTAGATTAAGGAGACGCGCTAAAACTGTGTCTTACGGTGTAATTGGTAAAGCAGACAATTTAAGATTTTCGTAGTAAATTGAAGGAAGCACATTGGCGAGCAGAAAAATGGCGAATCAAACAAATGAAATGAAAATATCAGATCGCTAGACGAGTGGGATGTTCTTAATTTAAATTATATGATGCTGCGCTTTGGAAAAATAAAAGAATTCTCTTGGCGTTTTAGGCATGAGCTCTATCCCTCGTCGTACGTTCGAACTTTGCTCTCCCATAGGTATTTCCTTTGTATATCGCAAACAGAAAGCTGTGAAACTTTGTTTCATACAAAAATAATCGGCAGCTGAAAAGTGTAAATTATTTCAAGTGTATGATGATATTATTATTTTTTTTAGTTATTGTGTGTTTTTTCAGGGAGATTTTACAAAAATCTCGAACTTTTATTTCGTTTTGCCGATATTGGTCACATGTGACTGAGCTGGCGAAAGTGCCTTCCGCCCTCTTTCCGACCTATAGAAAGTTCCAAATTGTCAACATCATGCAACTTCATGATTTTTCATGAACAATTATAATTACTGCAGTGGATCGAAAATCTGGAAGGCACAACTGCAATTTAGCGGATTCGCCAGGAACAGATGTGAGATTTCAGGTTCTTAACGTCATATGAACCGCCATCCTCGTTAGGAGACAGCACAAAGTCTGCAAGGCGGTCACCAGCCGCCAGATCGAAGCGAATTCTAAGAATTAAGGTTACAGTATACCTTCGGTTCGACAATTTTCTTCAAATTTGGATTTTTGGTTCAAAATAGTGGTCGAAGAATAGTCTCTAATTTCTAAAAAAATTTTTGAAAAAGGCTAAATATTGGCGGAGAAATGGCGGTTTTACGTTTTCACCGGAAGTAAAAGTTTACCTCTTGATTGACAGCCCTATGGCGCGTATGCAATCAAGCGAGACGATTTTCGCGGGAATTACCTATATGGATGTCACGAATTGACTACTCAGTTGATCAGCATTGTTGTTCTGACTACCCAGCATTTTTGGTATTAGGCGTGTCTCTATTAAGTTATCAGTAAACATAGACCACTTTTAAACCATGGACCGGTTCGAAAAAGCGAAAACAGCGAAGAACCAATGAAAATACATCAATGAGTGAAGAAGCGAAAGTTCGCCACGCGGATGAAGCTATAGTTATCGTATAAGGCGGGCAAATATTCGTGGTAAGAGAAAAGAAAGGTTCTGTAAAAATTTCGGAACTTGACAGCAATAACAGGGATGCTGACAGAGACTCTTCTGATGAGTCCGATATCGACGAATCGTCGCACTCATTGAGACCATTTGAAGTATAATCCATGCACAGTTGCCCACACACAGTTGCTCTCGGCGCTTTCTTTTGTTTGTTTTCTTCGCTCAGCCACTCTAACGTTCGTATCCTTTTTAGTCTTCCCCATTTTGCCAGACCAGCTTCAAGAAAAACCGAGCTACAGAAAAATTATCTCTCTGCCTTCGGTTCCTTGAGCGCATTGCGAAACACAAGAGTTTTTTAGAGATTCGCGCGTAAATTTCACCAGGAGGTTAACGGTACTAAACTTTCCCTGCACTGATTGGCTTAGTTATCTGAGAACCCAGTTGAAGGCGTCTGTGGGCGGAGTTTGTTTGCGAAGCAGAAAATTTTTCTTAACGCTGTTTTCTCGAATAAATTTTTTCACTTGAAGCAGACACTTTAAAGAGTTATAACTCAAAGGGAATTTGTTCAATTGCTCTTAAATTTGGACAGTGGCTAGTTTAACATATAAACTACAAAAGCATGTCTGGGAATTGTTAATTACGAAATACTTTTTCTTCGAGAGCGATTTTTGTACGATCACTCCACATTTTTTTAATCCTATTTCGAAAATGTTCTGTAACTTTTTACTGCAATTGAATATGCTAAAACGCAGACACGTTTTTTAAGCGCTTTGGGCCCTGAAACCGAGGAAAAAATTAAATTGGCGAAAAACGAAATTCGCTTTGACTTGTAGCTTTCGAAAGGTGATTCGGGCGCACGCATTTAGTGGTCGTGAAAAATTCGACAATTCATTTTCTTTCAAATTTCTTGGTATAGTTTGATAGCCAGCTCCATAAGCTTTAATTTGATGTAGGGGTTTAGGTATCTACAGCTTAAACTGCACGCTCTACATCGCTTGCGCGCGAGACACCCCTGAAGGTATACTGTAACCTTAATCAGATAATTTATGTGGAGCTTGCTCTTACGTCAGGACAATTTCGCGGAATTGTTATTCTGGGTATTCAGCATTGAGTAACCGAAGACAATGGATTCTTTAAAAATAGACCTTACAGTCGAACCTCCCGTAAGCGACCACCCAAAATGTCAAGCATAGGTGATCGCTTATGAAAGGTGGTCGCTTACGAGAGCTTAGACCACAACGGATCAAAATTTTTTCTCATTAGAATATGGTCACTGCCGAGACCCATGCGCCAATGCCGATCCAATGTTTTTTTCATGTAAAAGTCAATTACGAGATAATAATCCGTTTCTTCCCATTGAGAAATTTCCCTTTCTTGTACTGGCAAGAAATACGATGATGTTACACCACCTTATTATCCAATTTTCGCTCCATTATCTGTCGAGCTGTCGCTTACGCGAGGGTAAAAACAAAGGAAAGTTTCAAAGTTTAGTTCTAAAAGTGGTCGCGGTCGCTTACGAGAGGTGGTCGCTTGCAAGAGGTTTCAAATATAGTGATTTGACTGGGAAACGTTTGGTATTTTGGAAAACTGGTCGCTGAGGAGAGGTGGTCGCTTACGAGAAGTGGTCGCAACCAGAGGTTCGACTGTAGTAAGGAAGTTCATTAAACAGTCGGCTGTGTGAAAGGTAGATCGAAAATCTCGAAGGCACAACTGCAATTTAGAGGATTCGCCAGGAACAAACGTGAGATTTCAGGTTCTTAACGTAATATAAACCGCCATCCTGGTTAGGAGACAGCAAAAAGTCTGCAAAGCGTCACCAACCACCAGATCGAAGCGAATTCTAAGAATTAATCAGATAATTAATGCGGAGCTTGCTATTTCGCGGAATTGTTATTCTGAGTATTCAACATTGAGTAACCGAAGACAACGGATTCTTGCAAAATAGACCTTGTAAGGAAGTTGATTGAACAGTCGAGTGTGTGAAAGGTAAAGTAGGAACAAACATAAGTTATTTTGTTCCAGGAAAACGTGCAGTGGACTTCATACGGTGTAAAGATCGAAGAGTCATTCCTTCATAAAGATTCATTTAATGGTAATACGCCCGTTAGTAAATCTCAATAGACGTACCTACTTCCACGTCCTTGTATCAGCAATAGTGTTGCACGTCTTAAACTTGAACGTGAACTTGAACCTATCTTGCGCGTCGCTCCGTCTGCTATTCAAAGAAACGGCAACTGAAATGAAACAATAGGGGTTGACCGTTAGACTGATAGCGAGATCGAAAGTGATATGTGCAAGCGAAGCGTTTCTATCTGATCAAATAACTCGCAACTGTCGGAGGTCCTGTATTCTGATTGGTTCTAGAAACGGTAGGGTCAATTTTCGTGTCCAGCGTTTTGTCCTCAGTGGAATGAAAGTGAAATTTGCAAGCGAAGCGTTATCTGATCTTCTTATCTTCTTGGAATAGCTCGCGACTGTCAACAAAACACCTACAGAGATCATCGACTTAAAATATCGACCAGAACTCTCGATCAATGGGCGGGCGAGAATTTCGAGAATTAACAATGGTAATTGAACTGAGTGGAGTGCAATTTGGTCTGAAATCATACGCGTGATTTCAAAATCGAACTCGCGCTGCGCGCTCGTTCGATTTGAAATCACAAGTATGATTTCAGACCAAAATTGCACGACCCGAAGTTCAATTGCCACTTTATTAAATCCATTTTGAAATCGCACAATTTCATCGCCTTAAATTTAGATTTTTGGTGTATTGTTCCAGTAGCCGGTTTCAAAAAAGCGGAACCGGAAACGTCTTTACGTCTCATTTAGTATGCAAAACGATGTCATGTGACGAAAACTCATTCAAGCATGACAAAGAAACAAGCAGTTCCGATCTGAAGTCGAAAATAGTGTACTTCAGGTATAAAAGTGCAATTCTCGTCACCTGAATCAATTATGGAAGGCCTACCTTTCTTCTGTGGTTGAGGCTGAGACTTTTCATTGTCTTTGGAGAAGGAATTTGAAGGTGCATATCCTGTGTAATTCTGCGATCGATTTCTTTTGAGTTGTGAAACTCCCTCGAGTGCACGATGCCCAGTGGATAATACAATTTTTTTCTTTTAAATACCGTTCAATGGCATGATTTTAAGGGGTCCAGCGCGTTATCATCTCCGTTTCTTTTTGTAATCTCGGCGTAGGACTCAATACTCAGGACCTTGTCAAGTTCTTGCAGCGCCATTTGTTTTAAGATATTTCCAAGATGGCGGGACTGGCACCGGCTTCGTAAGACGTTCGTTCATGCACTATTTTGTGCAGTGTGGCGTATTTTGACTATGTTTATTCACAGCAACAGAGTTGAGCTGTTTTGTTGCTTCGTTTGAAACTACCGGAAACCTGGAAACATCTACCTTCTTGAGATGACTCTGAATTTGTTGTTGTGTGGTTTTCGTTTGTTTATGTTTTTCTGGACTCAGTATCATACCGATCTTGAGTAGATGTTGAAGAAAAATCGCCAAAATATTCGTCAAAATGGACACTGAAAGTTGGGAACTTCCATTAAAGTAGGACTTCAACCTAAAGGAGCTCATAATCGTCATTCAGAAACTGTAATTAATTAAATTCGTCAATTTTTTTGGAAAAAAAGCTACAATAACAACAAAGTTTTGGCAATAGTATTTGCAAAATTCTCCACACAGTGGCTTTTTGCCTTTCATTTTCCTGAAATTTTATTGATTACTTTAAACTAATCTTGAAATCTGATTGGTTGTTTTGTTTTACTGGCCCATTCTCATTGGCTGAGAAAAAGATGCGATTTAGAGCAAAAAATAGTGCGATTCGTGAATAAATCGCACCACTGAGAGCCAATCAGATTGCAAGGATAACCAGTGATTTCAAAATGGATTTAATAAATCAGATAATTAATGCGGAGCTCGCTCTTACGTCAGGACAATTTCGCGGAATTGTTATTCTGGGTGTTCAACATTGGGTAACCGAAGACAACGGATTCTTGCAAAATAGACCTTGTAAGGAAGTTCATTAAAAAGTCGACTGTGTGAAAGGTAAAGTAGTAACAAGCTTAAGTCATTTTGTACTAGGAAACGTGCAGTGGATTTCATACGATGAAAAGATCGGAGAGTCATTCCTACATAAAGATTAATTTAATGGAAATACGCCCGTTAGTAAATCTCAATAGATGTACCTACTTCAACGTCCTTCAGTTTAACAGCAGTAGTTTCCAAAGACTTGCACGTCTTAAACTTGAATGTGAACTTGAACCTATCTTGCACGTCGCTCCGTCTTCTATTCAAAGAAACGGCAACTGAAATGAAACAGTAGGGGTCGACTGTCAGACTGATAGCCGGATCGAAAGTGATATGTGCAAGCGAAGCGTTTGTGTCTGATTAAATAACTCGCAACTGTCGGACGTCCTGTATTCTGATTGGTTCTAGAAACGGTAGGGTCAATTTTCGTGTCCGGCGCTTTGTCCTCAATGGAATAGGAAATGAAAGTGAAATATGCAAGCGAAGCGTTATCTGATCTTCTTATCTTCTTGGAATAGTTCGCGACTGTCAACAAAACACCCACGGAGGTTATCGACTTAAAATATCGACCAGAACTCTCGATCAATGAGCGGTAGAGAATTTGGAGAATTAATCAGATAATTTATGCGGAGCTTGCTCTTACGTCAAGACAATTTCGCGGAATTGTTATTCTGGGTATTCGACACTGAGTAACCGAAGACAACGGATTCTTGCAAAATAGACCTTGTAAGGAAGTTCACTTCGCCCAAAATACGCCTGCACTGCAGGCTATCCCGCCACCTCACTCGTCGAAATCCCGATCCCGCTCAAGTTTTAAGTCAATTTTCCGATGTTATGACGAAATCAACATCACACCACAGACTTGCCCTTATGTTACTAGTGAGTTGAAAAATATTACTTAACTGCCGGTCGCCTTGAATCTTCCGCTTGCGAAAGATTTAAAACTGGAAGTCGGTCGTACAACATTCTTCGTTTGCAGTTGGCGTTACATTTCGTAGCACTTCAAAATCCATCGCTGGACTACTTTTTTTCTTTAATCTGACCCCTCATCTGGTAGAACAGTGAAACAAAAACAAAAAAAAAACAGAGAGATTTTACAAAAATCTCGAACTTTTATTTCGTTTGGCGGATGTTGGTCACATGTGACTGACGTTCGTTTAAGCAGAGGCAGCTGAAAAAACAAAAAAAAAAACACCATTTAAAACACAAGAATCAAGTAGGCACACCAAACCACCATTGCGAGCAACATGGTGTACACATCAAAAAGTAGCTCCCTCCCCCTCCCCCAAGGAGGGGCAACAAAAACAAAAAACAAAAAAATAAATCAATTTTATTAGAGTAAGTTTTGTCATCTTGGTTTTCAGGGACGAAAATAGCGCATGTCACTAAACAAAAAAAGAAAAAATAGCAATGAAAAAATGTCATACCGTTAGTACTTAGTTGCTTGTGATTACTTGAACAAATCCTTGGCAATTTCGTCAAGTAAATTTTATACTGGAATACGCGCAACTTTCTGATTATATTATGGCAAAATTTAAGTAAGATTTTGCTGGTTACTTTAAGAGAATTTTTGTTTTAAGAAGCTATTGTAGACAAAAATTTCGAAAACTAAAAAGCACCAAACAAAGACATGAAGAAAAAAATATCTAAAAAAATCTTGGGTAAAAGGTGTTTTATTATTTAAAAAAAAATCATTGGCAGAGAAAAACTCTGCGTTTCTTACCAAAACTCGTGGATTCCATTATTTAAAAAGTCTAGTTTTGTAGCAGCATAAACCATAAACTACAGGGTTGTCAATAGAATTTAGACTTTATGTAAGGACCATAAAGTAGAAGCTTTCAACAGCTTCTATAATCTCGTTCATATTTAATGCTGTGGGTAGAAATTTTGCTTGATGGAGTTACGAAGTAAAATTTGTACTTTTCGTTCGTTATCCTGATCAAGTCCAACACCTCCCACACCCCGCCAAAAAAAAAATAGTGACAGATTATATTTCTGTTTGGAACCAAGCAACCAAGAAAGAACAGCTCGTGTTTGAACTGTTGTTGGCCTTTACATTTGAATTTTGCATATTATACATGTAAATGTCAAAGATATTGCCCACTCCTTAGTGCGAAAACCTACCTCCAGCCCCGTTCTTGATTCGGTTTGGTTTGAGAACCAGAAATGAGGTTCTTCGATAAGACGAGGGACCAATTTCGCCCACTACCCAACCCTTGGACGGCAAGGTTAAAGGGAGAGGCAGACATCTTTGGTACATGCTTGTACAGTTAAGTGAAATATGAATTTAAGTTATTTAAATTTAGACTTTGCTTCACTATACCTTACCGTAGTCCATAAAGTTCATTGTAAAACAGTAAGATTAATAAACTTGATTTGCTGTTCTGTAGTGAAAATAAAACCTTAAAAAAACTACAAAGTTTGCATATGAATTTACTTTGTTAGCCACCGAACAGCAAGGGAGTCATGGAATCTAACTGACATCACTTGACTCTGTAATAAGCCTGGCCCCTGTGGACAGAGTTTAAGAGAATAATAATCTCTCTGCTAACTTCTTGAATCGATCGCGCTAACCCGCTTGTTCGGTTAATTGTTCGGTAGGCTAATTCTTGACTCATTCAGACAGCTTGATGAGAAACGCGCGAAGATTTTCTTTCTAAACATAGACTACTAAGATTACATATATCGTGGATATAGACGATCTTTGAGTATGTCATGGCTGTGTCAATTCCAATTTGCCCCCAGGGATGTGTAGGACATTTGACAACATTCTGTCCGGCAGCCCTATAACAGGCCAGCCCGTACATTTTTCATTGAAGAATTTTAAATTTTTTAAGTCCCTTCAATACAATACGTTTTGAAGTTCTTTGGATGAGAGATGATTGTTCAAATAAAGACAATTTTACCTCAATTTGCTACTAAACTCGCAATCTGATTGGCTAATTTGCCGTTGTCGATAAGAGTCCAGACAACGCTGCTCGCGTCAATGTGTCACGCAATGCCTTTTTCAGCTTGCGCTCTGAAAAAAAACATTTTCTTTGACGTGGATATTGTGGTAAACCACGATATACAGAGCAGTACATCACCATGATTCATCGTCAATTCCAATTAACATTGTTACAACTCGTGAACAGACTTGTTACAAGCCTGTTGCGAACACATCTTCACCTTGCTGACAAGCATACAATGCCGGTAACTATGTGAACTTTACCAATAGTACGACTGGAAGAATCTGATGATTTGTAAGATTTCGGCCCTACCTCTTAAAAGACTTAAAACCCATGCAGGTAGCCAGGGGTCTGTTCCGTAAAAAGCCCTGAAACGGCTTTATGGTTCCTTTCGATTCGCTTAAAGACGAAAGATATGACGGGTCACGAAATGAAAGTTGATTGTATCCAGATACCCTAATTATTGCAGCGGGAACAACCTCTATATCACATGCCAAGTAAGTTTCTTAACTCAATTTAGGATTTGACACGAATCTGATGATTTGACGGATTTTTTCGATCGATACTGACTTTACTAAATGATGGCCAGAAACACCGTTATCTTTTCAGTTTAAATTTTGACTACAAACCCAAAATGTGCGGTATCTTTGAAGCATTGTCGACTTGAATATATTTGACAGTACAATCAAACCCGTGTTAAGAAGTCATCCAATATTCAGTGTTCACCCTGTATTAAGTGAGCACTTCTCAAGTCTTAAGCTGTCCAAGCCTCTATTTGCCGGAAGCGGGCACTTAATGATACCCAACAGTTCCCGAATTAAGGGACAGTTCATTCGTTGATTCTTGTCATTCGTTCCTTGTGGACTAGTTTAGAGTACTCCCTGTTCCCATTATTTCGGTCACTTCTTTGGGAAAAAGCAAATGACTGGCGCTCCTCCTGTATAACAAAGTTAAAATGCATTTCTTGTAGACAAACAATGGAGATCTTCACCATATAATTCTTGTTTTTACTTTTCGTGTGATTTTAAACACCTTTATATGACGAGTTTTGTATTAGTCTCTACGTTATTACAGCATGCAAGCTGTAACAAGGAAAGCTGTACGGGTCCGCAAATGATCCCGAACCGCAAACGATCCCCAAATTGAACCGCAAATGATCCCGGACCGCAAATGATCCCCATATTGGACCGCAAATGATCCCGACTAAAATACAAGGAATGGCATGGATGGTTGGATGGTGTGGATAGGAAATTGGCTTACGTGAATACCGATGTTTTTATTAAAGCCATCTTATAATTATAATGGGTTACAACTTGCTCTTTTTTCATTCTTTCGACTAGATTTTGCTTCTAACTACGATGCTATGAATATCACCACTCAATCATCAAAACACGACTTGGCTTGTATTTCTTTGCAATTCTAAGTAAAATTATGATCAGTGCAACATGCGCTACATATCCTCCTTTGTTCAACATTGATATTTCGGTGTTATAGTTAAATAACATTTTATCAGCCATTAACGCTACTCGTCTAAAGTTTTAAACTAAAATCTAACCATGAAGCAACTATTACAGAAGACGCTGTCACCTGAGTAGACTCACAAGCCTACAACGCTTCATCACTCTGTAAAACGCCTAGTGTGTAGCACTGGAAATTTGAACAAATTTATTTTGTAATTTTTCCTTGGTCGTATTTTGGCTTTAATTCCTCGGAAATGACTACTTGAGTATTCTAAGAAGCCAAAATTCCAAGCTATAGAGTCCTAAAGTGATGACGTCACAAAAATAAAAATTTTGAAATTATGGGACGTGATGTCATATTCTTATAGAGGATCCCAAAAGATGCCCTCATCCCAAAAATTAGCTCTGAATTGCAATTCCCGATAGAGATATAAGGGATCAAAGTTTGATAGCATTCCATACAAACCCTTCAACATTTGTTTCAGTTCCTTCAGTTTAGAACTGACTCAAAATTAGAGAGATTTATATGGGGCAGTACCAAATTTTCATCCGTTATATTTCGGCTGGGAATTACAATTAAGAGGTATTTTTTGGCAAAGACCCTTTTTTAAGGACGCTCTATTCGAAAATGGCGCCAAATCCCATGATTTCTCAAATTTATTTTTTGTGACGTCACACTTTAGGACTCTACAGTTATGAAGTTTAGCTTCATGACCAAGCAAGGCCAAGGCTTACGCTGCGTTTTGACAATTAGCCGTTTGATAGATGTTTGACACCATTGCCACCCGGATTTCGAGAATGTTTACAAGTATGTGCTTTCTTAAGACTTCTAAATCAATAGATCGTATTCACGTGACGTGTTTTTATCCTCATCAGACATAAGAGGCGGTATATTTATATCTGTTTACAATTAGCGTGCTTCGTTTGGAAACCAGAGCATTTTGAATTTCAGGGTTATGGAGGTTGCGTGACACAAGGTTACGATCGAGTTTGTTTAAAAATATATACTCATCTCATGATTTTGAGTCTTTTTAGAAGTTAGAGCATTAGGAAAAGTGCTGATGTAAATGCTTGTTTGTTTAGTACTGATAATCAGTCGCCTAGAAAGCCAAAGTAAGTTCCAGATGTTTACACTATATTCCGGCCGCCACGGATGTACACCAACATGGCGTTTTCTTACGTACTGGGCTCTGTAAATTTCTGGGAAACATTTACGACGAATATCTGAAGTTTGGAAAAACGTACAGGCCTAAAACTTGGAGAAGTGCCTTATTTAGTTATCTTCTATAGCGTACATCACAATTTCTTAGCTTTTTCCATTGGCTGGTTTTCGATTTATTATTTTTGTTATTGCGTGACAATGAAAAAGATCTGTACCCTTCGAAGAACAAAACAGCAACTGTGGAATATTTTTTTTGTAAAATGATAAAGGATGTTTTTTAGTTCATTATTTTTGTACATGTTCTCACCTTCCTCTGATATAAATCCATGCCATTCCTTATTTTTTGATCGGGATCATTTGCGGTCCAATATGGGGATCATTTCCGGTCCGGGATCATTTGCGGTCCTGGGATCATTTGCGGACCCGTACAAACCTCTATCCAACATTTAAGGAGAGCTTGGGCGTAAGAAACCTTTGATTTAACGGGCACCTCTATTAATAAAACCCGTACATTGACCAATTCCCTGAAGGGTATCCACCCATTACATGTTTTGCTGTATATGGCATGATGACAGGCTGTATTTATAGTTTTCTTGAAACTTAAACAATTACTGAATCTGATACTATAGCTATAGACACTTTTTTCCCAACAGTTAAAGGGGTTTTGGCCTGTAACTTTGATCGACATGGTTAAAGTGAGCTACACGACTTCATCAATTTCTAACACTGCGCAAATTAGTTTACAAAATTTATACAACTACCTTAAACACGTTCAATTGTATTGTTCTTATATGTAAATCATATCGAAATGTTCGTAACTGGAGTGTTTCAAAAAGGTAGAGGATCCTTATAGCACATCACAGAGGTCATACTATATGTTCTGATTTCCTTCAGAAGGTGATGAAAATTTCTTAACTTCATCACTGGTGGACTATAGAATCTTCCTATGGTTGTTGTGGATTTTAAAGAGCTTAAAAAAGTTTTCAGCGTTCACTGTCAGGTTATATTCTTCCTTGCAAGTCTTAAGTATGCTTTGCAGTAGTGTCTCACGCTTCGTGCTGATCCTGGAAAAGACAACCGTGTCGATACCAAGCTCATCTTCTCTTTGCGCTGTGAGGTCCTCCTCTTTCCAGTCCACCATATCCATGTGCGTGACAAGAACCCCTACCACGCCGATGGGAAATTCCAGGAAACGATCTGCATATTTGCGAACATTGTCGACCACGTTATCAATACGAGTTTCAGCCTTGACAACAATGAATATTCTTGAGACGGGTCTGAAGTTCAGTGCCCCAGCTATCCAAATGTTGTGTTCCAGTTTATCTTTCAATGTGTTGCTGCCGGGTGTATCAGATACGATAAGGCTGCCGTCAGGCACCCAGAAAGCTGACGAGGTCTTTGTGAAACTCTCGTTCGCATCTGAACTCCTGCCTTTTTCTCCTGTCAGTTTCTCTACAATGGTAGACTTGCCAGTGCCAACGTCACCCAAAAGAACTATGTAGGGTGGTTTTCGGAAATTCCAAGGCCTCTGAAGCCCTGACATGACTGTCAACGCACCTGAAAATTGGGAAAATTTAGAACTTTACTGAAACAAGAACCGGCAAAATGGCATTTCGCTCGGGCAAATGACTTATTTAAATAGGGGATATTTCGCGGAGTGGATTTTTCCCTTCCTCATTCGATAAATTCTCATGTAAGTTATTGGAAGTTTATATTCACAAACTTTATTTCGTTTTCTCAAGAACCGGTATATTTTAGGACTGGGGTTGCGTTTCAGTTTACACAAGGGGTTATGGTCCCTCAAAAACTCTGGGTCTCGCAAAAGTTTCAGTTGAATTTCACGGGTCTCGCAGTCTTGTTTTTTTAGCGGTTATGTGCGTCTCGCAGTCTCGATTTTCATACTAAGCTCTCTCGGAGTCTCGATCGACTTTTTACAAGGTTAAGGGTTCCGATTCGTTTGTTTATTTAATAAATGACGTCTTCTCGTCACTTGATATTGAATCTCAATAAAGCAACTTTCAAATTTCCGAGAAAAAGTTAATCCTAACTTCTGCCAAATTGTCTGAATTCCACAAATAGCTACAAAAATTACCACAACGTCATTTTGGCGCCAAAAAACAGTTATTTTGTGCCAGGATATCCTAACGTAGTTTGTTATAGTCGAATTTCCAGTTTCAGCATGTTCGCAAAGGCTGGCTACAAGGCTAAAAGGGGAATCAGGAAGCCACACATAACCCACTATAGCTCATGATGAAAACCACGAAGTCGAAGAACTTATCTGATGTCCCTTGTGGAACTGTGTAAAGGAACAAGTATTTACATTCTCGCTCATTCTTATAGCTTTCAACTAAATCTGGGGCTCGAATTTCGGAGCCCCTCGCTCTCGCACTCAAAACACTTTGAAGTCTCGGTCTCGCAATCTAAAAAGTCAATACGTCTCGGGCTTGCAAAGAAAAGCGCTTGTCTCGCCTTCTCGCAAAGTCTCGCATTTACCATTCGCCACCCCTATATCACACAGTAACAAAATTATATATCCCAGTGTGTTAAAATGGTAAAGCAAACAATTCAAGATGCCTTTCGTCCAAATATCTACACCACCGTCGGCGTGCGTGGGTACGTACGTACGTAAGTACGTACATACATACATACACGCATACATACATACACGCATACACACATACACGCATACATACATACACGCATACATACATACACGCATACATACATACACGCATACATACATACACGCATACATACATACACGCATACATACATACACGCATACATACATACACGCATACACACATACACGCATACATACATACACGCATACATACATACACGCATACATACATACACGCATACATACATACACGCATACATACATACACGCATACATACATACACGCATACATACATACACGCATACATACATACACGCATACATACATACACGCATACATACATACACGCATACATACATACACGCATACATACATACACGCATACATACATACATACAGACATACATACATACACGCATACATACATACATACATACATACATGCATACATGCATGCATGCATGCATGCATGCATACATACATGAGCTCTATTTCTCCTCGAATTTATAGGTAACTACAAATAAGCTAATATCTTCGAGAAAGAAAAATCATGCAATCCTCGGAAACAAAGACAAATACAAGACTTAATTAATGTGTAAATAGACAAGCAGAGTCAATGCTGTACAAAAAACAATAATTAATGTATTAGATAGGCAAGCATAGTCATTGTGTAAAGTTCATTTTATCAATAGCATTCTTAAACTACGTCAAAGTTTCCTGCTTTCTGCATGAATCCAGTAATGAGTTCCAGGTCTTAGCCGCAGCTAGGTAGCAAAAGGAGTGAGGATTAGCTGGTCAAGCTACTCTGAAATTCGAGCTTAAATAAAGTTTATGTATGTATGTGTGTACGTATGTATGTATGTGTGTATGTATGTAGGATCATGCATATTTGATAGTAGATGGCTTGAGTAGACTCAATATATTGGTACCATGTAGAGAGTAGGTGATACAACCTGGAGTAAACAAACGTGGAGTAAACGTGGGTTAAGTTTAGACACTTGTAACATATCGACAGCATGTTGTGTATACGCTTGTGGTAGAGTGAAGTTTTTCCCGGGTTAGTTAATAGTTGCGGTTTGAGGTCCGAGTGTTTGTCATTCAAAATAAGCGTAAAATGCGTTTGTTTAGTGATTCTAATTTATCCATATTTCGTGACCCGCAAAAATGCCACACTGAATAACAGTACTCAAGGTGGGGCAGGATGAAAGTAAGAGGAAGAGGCGTGTAGTGAGACGTGGAGGGGCGTGGAGGAATATAAAGAATACAATTTATCAGAAATGCCTGAAGTTAGATTAAGGAGATGCGCTAAAATTGTGTCTTACAGTGTAATTGATAAAGCGGACAATTCAAGATTTTCGTAGTAGTAAATCAAAGGGAGCACATTGGCGAGCAGACAAATGGCGAATCAAACAAATGAAATAGAAATATCAGATCGCTAGACGAGTGGGATGTTCTTAATTTGAATTATATGATGCTACGCTTTGGAAAAATAAAAAAATTCTCTTGCTGTTTTAGGCATGAGCTTGATCACTCGTCCTACGTTGGAACTAGTTTGCTCTCCCATAGGTATTTCCTTTGTACATCGCAAACAGAAAGCTGTAAAACTTTATTTCATACAAAAATAATCGGCAGTTGAAAAGTGTAAATTATTTCAAGTGTATGATGATATTATTATTTTTTTTAGTTATTGTGTGTTTTTTCAGGGAGATTTCACAAAAATCTCGAACTTTTATTTCGTTTTGCCGATATTGGTCACATGTGACTGAGCTGGCAAAAGTGCCTTCCGCCCTCTTTCTGACCTATAGAAAGTTCCAAATTGTCAACATCAACTTCATGATTTTTCATGAACAATTATCATTACTGCAGTGGATCGAAAATCTGGAAGGCACAACTGCAATTTAGCGGATTCGCCAGGAACAGATGTGAGATTTCAGGTTCTTAACGTCGTATAAACCGTCATCGTGGTTAGGAGACAGCACAAAGTCTGCAAGGCGTCACCAGCCGCCAGATCGAAGCGAATTCTAAGAATTACTCAGATAATTAATGCAGAGCTTGCTCTTACGTCAGGACAATTTCGCGGAATTGTTATTCTGGGTATTCAACATTGAGTAACCGAAGACAACGAATTCTTGCAAAATATACCTTACAGTCGAACTTCCCGTGAGCGAAAACCCATAATGTCAAGCATAGGTGGTCGCTTATGGGAGGTTGTCGCATATGAGAAATTAGACCATTACGGATCAAAATTTTTCTTCATTAGAATATGGTAACTGCCAAGACTTGACCCATGCGCCAGTGCCGATGCAATGTTTTCTTTTAGATATCAATTTCGAGAAAAAAGTCCGGTTCTTCCCACTGAGAAATTTCTGTTTCTTGTACTGGCAAGAAATACGATAATGCTACACCAAATTAATATCCATTTTTCGCTCCATTATCTGTCAAACGGTCGCTTACGGGAGGTTTAATAAAAACAAAGGAAAGTTTCAAACTTTTAGCTCTAAAAGTGATCGCGGTCGCTTATGAGAGATGGTCGCTTGAAAGAGGTTCCAAATACAGTGATTTGACTTGGAAACTTTTGGTATTTTGGAAAGCTGGTCGCTGAGGAGAGGTGGTCGCTTACGAGAAGTGGTCGGAATCGGAGGTTTGACTGTAGTAATTAAGGAAGTTCATTGAACAGTCGACTGTGTGAAAGGTAGATCAAAAAACTGGAAGGCACAACTGCAATTTAGCGGATTCTCCAGGAACAACGTGAGATTTCAGGTTCTTAACGTAATATTAACCGTCGTCCTGGTTAGGAGACAGCCCGAAGTCTGCAAGGCGTCACCAGCCGCCAGATCGAAGCGAATTCTAAGAATTAATCAGATAATTGATGCGGAGCTTGCTATTTCGCGGAATCGTTATTCTGAGTATTCAACATTGAGTAACCGAAGACAACGGATTCTTGCAAAATAGACCTTGTAAGGAAGTTTATTACACAGTCAACTGTGTGAAAGGGAAATTAGGAGCAAACATAAGTCATTTTGTACTAGGAAAACGTGCAGTGGACTTCATACGGTGTAAAGATCGAAGAGTCATTCCTAAATAAAGATTAATTTAATGGAAATACGCCCGTTAGTAAATCTTAATAGATGTACCTACTTCAACGTCCTTGTAACAGCAGTAGTTTCCAAAGTCTTGCACGTCTTAAACTTGAATGTGAACTTGAACCTATCTTACACGTCGCTCCGTCTGCGATTCAAAGAAACGGCAACTGAAATGAAACAGTAGGGGTTGACTGTCAGACTGATGGCCAAATCGAAAGTGATATGTGCAAGCGGAGCGTTTGTGTCTGATCAAATGACTCGCAACTGTCGGAGGTCCTGTATTCCGATTGGTTCTAGAAACAGTCACATTTGACTGAGGTTCGTTTAAGTAGAGGTTTAAGGCGTCGGTACAAAACGTGGACCCCTCAATCTGGACCCCCTACTGGACCGCCTTTTGGACCCCTTCTGGACCCCTTCTGGACCCCTTCTAGACCCCCATTTGGACCCCCTTCTGGACCCCCTTCTGGACCCCCATCTGGAGCCCCATCTGGACCCCCTATTTTCTCTTCCGGAAAATACGGGCTCTATTTAATCAGTGGGCAAAATGTGAAGAAATAATGAATTCACGCAGCGTTGTGAATAATATGATGGTTTCAGCCACAGTTAACTGAGTTTATTTTTTAGAAACCTGGTTAAAATTTCCAAATAACTTAACTCGGTTAAAGGTTGGTTATGACGAAACAACGGGGTTATATTTTATGAGTGGCCGTATTGAAATAGATTATGAAGTGGGTGAACTCAATTGACGTCATGACGTGGATAAACCAACAAAACGACAGACTTTCAGAACTACAGTCTTATTTTCTTGATTCTTCTTCTTTGTTTTCGTGTCCCTCAGTTTCTTTACATTCACAGCCAAGGCAGTTTCTCTTCCTTCTCATGCGCACTATACATGAATTTCCAAGGCAGTTCTTTCGAACATGGTGTTGATTTTGTGTGGACGTCAGAGTATTCTCCACTGCCGTCGAATGAATGGTCGTCGAATTTGACTGGAATCCTACTATGCATGACTTTTATACCCGAATGAACATCAAGTCCTTTCACTAAGAACTTTGCGTATTCTTTCATTTATGACAAAAAGAAGCACTTGCTTTGGTGCATCCTTATCGATAGAGAAGCGTGAATTGTGGCATCTAGAAACTGTGAAACGCTCTCGGTCCACAGCTGTTATGTTTCGAAAATGCACTTCACCTAAGATTGTTCACGAATTCATTCATTCGTCTGCATTTCTTGCCATTTTAATGAACTGCCGCTTCCCTTTGACGTGCTCTTGTGTTCTTTGCGGAGGTCGATTAAAATTTCCCCTTCTAAGGCGAAGGAGTGCTTCCTGTTCAGGCCATAGTCCAAGTGTGAAGGTTACTTGCAAACTTGGCTGATATGGTATAGCCGACACTATTAGGAAAAAACTACAAATCCGCTCCGGTAATACAATTGTTTTACTACGATTATCAGTTGAGTAAGGCGGGACAAAAGTTTGGTCACCAAGTTTTAACGTAAAAATCGTGTTGTTGTCAAGAGCAACTGGCTTTGTATCCATTGACAACTTATCGGCCTTTAACGTCATTGGCAGCAAAGCGCGCGAAATATTAGGCGACGCGACAGGCGACCAACGGCTGTTGATATTGTTACCAACGGAAACGAGGTAAGTTGCCCGCGACAACACTATAATTTTAAGGGCTAAAACTTCGTAACCAAACTTCCCTCGTGCCTTACTCAACTGATCATTGTAGTAAACTGTTGTTGTCACTCGCCATGTTCAGTACAAGATTATGCACTTGTTTGTGCCACAGTGACAACATTTCACTTACAGACCATGATGACTGACACATTTCACGAAAAAGCCAATGCACGGCACTGATAAGAGACCACAAACCTGGGTTACACCACGCAGAAAGGTAGCTCAAAATTAACCTAACTCGGTTAAAAAATCTATTGTTCTTCAGTTAATTTCCATGGTAACCGTTAACCCGGTTTAAGTTCAATGATCTGCCATAAATAGCGGCAACTCACGAGTTTTCGGTAACCCAGTTAATCGTAATTGATTAATTAGAAATAACCCGGTTAACTCTCATCGTGCGGCCTCTTCCATTATGTTATTCTAGACACAATGCTGCATGAATTCATTAATTTCTTCACATCTTGCTCACTGATTAAATAGACTTCATCGTGTTATGTTCTAAGTTTAATCATAACAATTACAATTTCCTCAAATGTGATTGGTGCATAAACTGCTGTATTTTGCTCAAATTAATCTGCAAAGTTGTAATCGGACAGTGTAATCAGACAGTTGGCTATAATCGGACACCTGTAATCGGACAATTAAATGACCCAATCATTTTAAGTCCTCTCCACTAAATCCACCAATCACAACATTGATTACAATCACTATAGTAACCATTGACTGAGACTGACTTTGTAAAATTGTGGAGGTTTAGTCTCTGGTGACTGTTTTCAAAGAGACTTGACAGCAATTTTGCGAGCTGTTCTCCATATTTTATGATTATGATATTTAAAATGGCAATAAAAAGCTCTTTATCAAATGAAACTTTTACTTTTGTGAGAAATTTTGTGGGAAAATGACACACCTGTCCAATTACAAGCATGACGCGTACACTGTCCAATTAATGCTCAAATCGGGCTGCTGATAGCCAATCACGTTCGAGAATTTTGTTATAGTTTTGATTAAAAATGGTAATAGGACATCGTGCCGTCCAATTCAGTCTGTAATCATACTCGTGATTAACAAATCGGACTCCCGTTTCGCGGTCGTCCGATTTTGTTAATCACTCGTATGATTACAGACCGTACTGGACTCCACTCAGTCATATTACCATTATTAATCAAAACTATAACAAAATTCTCGAACGTGATTGGCTATCAGTAGCCCGATTTGAGCATTAATAGGTTGAATTGGACAGTGTACGCGTCATGCTTGTAATTGGACAGGCGTGTCATTTTGCGCGCACTGTTGCGGTGCACTTTGTTGAGTAAACTGCTGTGTTTTTCAGCATTCATAACGACGTTTAATCGTTCAGTGATTAATCGATGGTTTGTTCTGCGCCGTGAAACCGGAACTCCTAAAATCTTGAAGTCTGGAAATTGATTATTCCAGAGCTCCGTGTCTTGGCGCTGACCAAAAGACACGTGGGCTCTGGGAACGAGATTGGTGGCGTATGAATTTGCGTGCGTAGTAACGATGCGCAGAAACAATTACCTCGAAAGTCCTTAAGTAGAGGCAGCTGAGTTAAAAAAAAAAAATTAAAACACAAGAAACAAGTAGGTACACCAAAACACAACTGCGAGCAACATGGTGTACACATCAAAAAGTAGCCCCCCCCCCTCCCCCAAAGAGGGAAACAAAAACAAACAAACAAATCAATTTTATAAGTATTGTCACCTTGGTTTTCAGGGACGAAAATTGCCCATATCACTTGTAAAAAAAAGAAAAAAATAGCAATGAAAGAATGTCATACCGTTAGTACTTACCGTTAGTTGTTTGTGAGTACTTGAACAAATCCTTGTCAATTTCGTCAAGTTAATTTTATATTGGAATACGCGCAACTGACTGATTATAAAAAGGTTAAGTCTGCATGCGAGCCAAGTGGCCCATCAGGCCGGAGCTTATCCCGGTTTCTGTGGCATGAGGCGACTAGGAGTATTTCTACTCCCCCCTGGATGGGGTGCTAGTCCATCGCAGGGTTATCCCCAGCGTTAATTTCGCCGGTACTCATTTATACACCTGGGTGGAGAGAGGCACTGTGAGAGTATATTGTCTTGCCCAAGAACACAACACAATGCCTCCGGCCAGGGCTCGAACCCGGACCGCTCGATCCGGAGACGACCGCACTAACCATGAGGCCACCGCGCCTCCCGCTGATTATATTGTAGCTGATTATATTGTAGCAAAATTAAAGTAAGATTTTGTTGGTTACCTAAAAGGATTTTTGTTTTAAGAAGCTATTGTAGACAAAAATTTCAGAAAAGTAAAAAGGACCAAACAAAGACACGAAGAAAAAAATATTAAAAAAATATCTTTGGCATAGATTAACTGCAGAAGGTGTTTTGTTATTTATAAAAATCTTTGGCAGAGATTAACTCTGCGTTTCTGACCAAAACTCGTGAATTCTATCATTTAAAAAGTCTAGTTTTGTAGCTGCACGTTTGAAAACCATAAACTACAGGGTTGTAGAATTTAGACTTGACGTAAGGACCGTAAAGTAAAGGCTTTCAACAGCTTTTATAATCTTGTTCACATTTAATGCTGTGAACAGAAATTTCGCTTGAGTTACGAGCTAAAATTTGTACTTTTCGTTTTGTTATCCTGATCAGTCCATCACCTCTTTCCCCACCGCAACCTCAACCGCGCATTTTAAATTGTTCCCGCATCGCTCTTGTGATCGTCCCAGTCTCATTAGCGGTAAATAATAGCGCGCGCGCGCAACTTACAAAGTACTTGTTTGCTTTCAAAAGGAGCAAACGGTAGCGGCTCATTGACTGAAGTCGTTGCATTCACAATACATAATTATTCTACAATGGTGTCGCATTCGTCAAACCGGAACGGACGATGCAAATGTCTCGAAAGAAACCGGAATTGAATTGAATTTAGATCAGACTTCAACAGTAGCGTCAAAAAATCAACTTCTATCGATTGAATTACCTGGATGGCATCCGCAATTTTTTATCGCCACATCTTCGTCTCCTGATATCCGCAGGGTTTCATTTCCGTTGTATTTCACTATGGCCCAAGGTGAAGATGCTTCTTCTGTCGTTACAACAGTTTCAGATGCTGGTAAGTATTAAATCTGGTTTAATCTCAACTTCTTTCTGTGTGAAACTTTAATGAATTATAAATCTCGCAAGTCATAACAAGATGTGAACGCTGAATGCGAGTTGAATGAAATACTGATCGATTTCAAAATTAAAATAAAATACAATCTTATTATATCTCCAAACTGAACAAAACTGTCCGCTTTCCTTCGACAACCACTGTTGATTTCTGAAGTTCTTGGCGCAAACATTTGCTTTGAATAAAAATTGTCTCGTCGGGAAAGTGCCAAAATGTTTATTTTTATTTTTCATGCATGGACACGATGCACACGAAACCCTCAGATGATTTATTCAAGGCGCAGTAAATGTATCGTTGAGCATTTTCCTTGTTAGAAAATTGGGATTTATAATCTGCAAATAATATCCAGATGATTTCATTGCTTTCCTCGATTATACAGGAATATAGAGTAACTAAGAGATTTTCCCTTGTCTTTCGTCGCCAGAATCGTTACCAAGTAAAAAGCCAGCTAGTGCACTCAATAATTATTTATTCATCTGAACAATCTCTCATCTCTGACGGAATATCTTCGATCTGGTCGCTTTCGCGACAGAGAATTAAATCTTTATTTTCAATTATGCTTATGTTTTACTGTTTTTATCGTTTTGTGGACTGTTTTTGATCGAAAAGCGTTCGCCTTTCGCCCTTACCTTTTTAAAACAGTTCAGCGCACTTAATGGCCAGGCCGTGTCGATAAATTAAATATTCTCGAATAATTTCTCTTCGAAATTCTTGTTCAAACAACCGCTAATCCAGGCTTATTAACTCCCGTTCAAATCTGTGAAAAAATGAGTCGCTCTGAAATATTTTATAATATTTGAAGACACTGTGTTTTGACATGTGGAATTTGTACTGAATGGTAAGAAGGAAGTTAGAACCGTCGATTCCTAATATGTTATAATAATTTGTTTCATGATTTCCCACTTTTAAGACGGAGCGTTTTAAAACATGGAGTTTTTTGGCCTAAGGGGTGACTTTATACAAAATTTGAAATCATGAAAATAAAATTTATGGCAATATATTGTGACTTTTGTACGTTGCATTAATATTGATTTCAGAGAGAGAAAACATTATCAGTGACTGTAATTTATACATGAATATTTTAAGAGCTCATGTAGAGAAGAGGCACTTTTTTCCTTGACTTCAAATCGGAGGTGATTATTTGCCTAATCTTTGCAAAATCACACAGAACAGCATAAAAAATTACACATCATGAATTATATATTAAAAAAAGTCTCAAAAATACGTCAGATCAAAGAAATTTAGACAACTAGACACTACATTGAATATTGGGGGGGGGGGGGAGAGGGGTACTCCCTATATAGGTATGTGTGGCCCCAAAAGGTAGGGTTTTTCAGCCATTTTGGTCATAAATGGGGTATCGATTTTGGCCAGTTTGGTTATAGATTGGGTATGGTTTTAGCAGTTTAGTCTTGAATTGGGTTTGTTTCTTAGAAGAAGCTACTTTTTCATCCTTAACAATAAGACTGTCAACTAAAGCCCTTCATAACTTATGTTTGGAGCAACTGTGTCAGCCGCAACGGTCATAAATAGGCTATCAAATTTTTGGTCAGGTCTTAAATAGGGTAGCAAAAAATGCAGATTTTGGTCATAAATAGGGTAAGGGTTTTGAACAGTGGGCTGTGTACCCCCACCCAACTTTTCTGCAACCGAAGCACCGAAGTACTCCCCTCCAGGTGAACATTATAGACTACCCTCTTTGTATTACCAAGGCTACCAAAATATTGTTCCATATCATTTGCTTGCCAAGCCAGGGACAGATTGAATCAGATATAATTAGCTTTAGATGAAAAATGACCCTTTTAAGTCCACAATGAGGTAACATAACTTGAAAATCTCTACCAGTCGTGAAAATATGATTCCCACAAGGCAGCATTCATGTTTCTTACTTCCTACAATGCACCCCACTTTCTGATAGGGGTTGAAAAGCAATCACTGAAAGTGACTGGACAGCTCCTACATAACAATTCTGTTTAATCAGATGGCAGATTGCTTTTCAGAGTGGTAGATTGTTTATTTACTGTTGGATTAAATTTAGAAAATTAATTTTGTGGCCATTGCATTTCTCACATATTCAAGAGATTAGTCTGTTTGCTGAAATTTTTCATAAAAGTGCCCGACAGGGTGTGTACATATAAACTCAGCTAGTCTCCTGCTATGAGCTAATTTGTTTTTGGTAGTAAATTATTTAGTTCCAGTGTTAAATAACCAATATTATTATTTTGGCCTTGGCTGGCTAGGGTATTATTAAACAAAGACTACACAGATGCTGGAATTTCAATTTTTGATTATTTTATAACAAAAAATTCAAAAGCATCTGAGCTTTATTCAAATGTTTGCCAATGCTCTTGGTATGGTATACAGACAACTCTTGCTGTATACATTTATTTTGTTTTTTAGTGGACACACTTAGGACTGTTACTTGCTGTTGGAAACAGCGAGAGTCTACAAATTATACAGAGCGTGATGAAAATGACCCTACATATAGTTTTGGTTGTAAAGTATCACATATAATGTATACTGCTATATTCTTTTAAGATTTCCAGTCTCTTCTAGTTTGTATTACACATTTACTCCACTTACTGTGATACATAATCATACAATAGAGTTCAAAACACTGTAAAAGTAGCAAACATTTTAAGACTGCAGAATAACAATTATTTTGGTTCAATTCATCCAAGTTGCCCATTATAACGAGGGGACAAAATAAAAAAAGTATTAGTTTGAGACCACATGAAGTGTCTATGTGCAGTTCCATTCATAGCAGGGGTCCATAATAGAGGGAGTCATTTTCATACATTTCTCTGTAGTTTTGGCCAGGGATGTAGCTTCTGTCCATAATAAGCTATAGCGTCGGCAATATAACAGGATGCCCAGGAGGCATCAGAGATGACTGTATATAAACAGGAAACATTTAAGTATCCCCTCAAAAATATAGCACACCATTATCACAGAAATGTGGCTATATATAGATCTGATGCAGTCTCATTTGACAAGTGATGTCAAACAGATATTGTTCACATGTATGCGCGAAAAAGGAAATAAAAGATGATCAATGTAGTAAAGAATATATATAGACTTAGTACTGATTTGCTGAAATTTCAAACGAAATAACTTAGTGTACTCACAATGTCTTCTAGAAGTAAAAAACAGCGAGATGAAAATTAAAAATTTGTAACAGAATTACCGGAATGAAGTGTAGTATTCTACAGGAATATAGTTCCAATAAGAATGGCAATGTTATCATATCTATGGTAAAATATTGCAAAATGATAAATATCATGCAAGGTTTCGGTCTTATCTTTGTTGTGTGTCACACAAAATATGTGCAAAAGGAGCTGGCACCAGTTGGCCGTGGTCATCAGCTTTCTTTCAGCTCTATGGAAACGCTCGAAAGCTCTGCAGCTTTGCCAAAGATGACGGGGTGGCGAATAGTTAAGTACTTAAAAAAAAAGTGGGACTTGAAAACTTTTGATCCGACCTCGAAATCTTGGAATCCTTTGTGATGAGTCACGAAGTCTCCATTTAGCCATTTTCTTCGTGCTGCCTGAAGAGGCTTTTAGCCTCGTGTTGCGTTTCTCGGGCGGAATGTTTTGCGTGACATAAGAGTGTCACGCAAAAAGATAAGGATCATAATAAAGAACTTTTCCCGTGTCGTCTGTGACTGCGTATTTTGAAGAATAAAGATGATCCACTGCGCATTTTCTGGAAGCGTTCAATTTTGATTGAGACATGCACAGGCATATGCAGCATGTAAATTTTCCCAGGAACGACGATATTTTCCGCGGACTTCTTCTGGCGATATTTCATAATTCTGCGCCGTTTCTTTTCCGAATAAATCTTCCGGGGGCTATTAAATTACGATCAGACTTGTTAACTTTGTTTTTATTTAGTCTAGCTCTATTTCTAACGTAATTTAATGATTGGTTAACCAGAACAGTTGACCAGAAATATGATCGGGTCCATTTCATAAAACAAACAGTTACGCATCAGAAAGCTGGGGCTAATTTATCTGTACCTTGTCATCAAGCGATCAGTTTTGCGGTGTAGTCATTGAAAAGTTTCCCTTTTCTGTGAGGAAATGGTAATTTTATTTTCATACAGAAGATAATTTTGCAGTTAGAACACTGGCTATGCTCGAGAATCATGCCTAGAAGCACAAATGTTCAGCGAACACTTTCCGCCATGTTTGTTGAGTTTGTTCTGTTGCATTTGGCTGTGGTGCGAAGAAATCAGAAGTGAAGAAGGCATTGTTTTCCATCAACATCAAGTAATCAAGAATGTCTAAAAAACCAAACCGACGCTCCATCTTTGGTAAGGGTCGGTGACTTTTGTTGTAATCTGCTTTGGTGGGGAAATGTCTACGAACCTTTAGATTTTCGTGTCGGCCACATACAATATTCGTGTTTTTGAAACAGCGTTGTTTCATATTAATCTTGCGGATATCGTGTATCGTTCTATATCGTAATTATTTAATAATGAGACTGTTATTTGCTACATTATTTATCAAGTATCCGACAAGTACTTTAATCATGGCAGCGTAGATAAACTTATATTTAATTCCGTTTAATGATTTGAAGTTAAGAATAATTTCGCAGACATCTTTATCCATTGGTACCAGTAGTGCTCTCTAAGGTAAAACCGTTAATATAATTAGAACTTATTTTAGGTATAAATCTGTGATATTCCCTTGCCCAATTCTATTTTTAAAAGCAGACTCCAATGACCATGGGGAACTGCTTTGGTTTAGGGTTTGAGCTTACAATTTCTGATCTCACTCATTGAGATCAGGCTTCCCATGATAGACGTAAGGAAGGAAGGTGTTAATTAGAAATAGTTTCTAAATTGCTCGCAAGATTATGTAAGCACCCTACATCCATTTCACACCTTCAAAATGATCAATTCACACCAAAACAGTTCAGAACTCATACCCCTGGACACTGACCATACCTATAAAGCTAATTTGTTTAAATGCACATGATATTTTAATTTAGGGAGTTAACTCACCTCCTAGGAGCAGTGTGTATTCCTACTATTTCCCTATCTTTGCAGGAAACTAACAATTATTTATTTATGTTTTTCCTGAAATTTGTTTGCAAGTTGACAGAATTAGTTCTTAATAAGCAAACAGATGTCAGAACTAGCAAGAAGTAACTTAATTCTGATCACTAATGTCAGCCTCCCTTTCCCATTAGCAACAGTTAAAGAAGAACCTAAAATAAACGCCATTGAAATAGCTGCTCTTTTACAAGAAAAGTATGCCTTCTTATCTGGTGAGTACAATGTTTGACTTGGTTTTATTGTGATGGAGTGATAAATTATGAATTGCAATATTTGAATAACAGAACTTTCAGCTACATGTCCACATATAGCACTTAAAATTAAGGTGGTCTGAAATTGAATTTTATAGTGACAGTTGTGTGATTGCATGCATTGCAGTTACCAAATGATGACTTTCAACCTGAGATGTAAAATATTGTTATCCCAGATGCCAAATATGAAATTTCAGGACATCTTTTTTCATTGAAAACATATTTTATTTATCACTTTGAATGTTCAATTCCCCTTGCTATAATATTCATTCTGGGCTAAAATTTCTTGTTCATCACCTGTGTATTCCGATTGAAAATTTCAGTCCAGTTTCTCCAAGTGGACTGGAATTTTCACTCTGAGCTGAATTTGCTGAATTTCAGTCCAGACTAAAACCTTCTCCATGTACATAATCGCCAAGTTCATTTCAAGAGAATTGGTTTCCGAAGCCTTCACACAAGGATGATATTCCTTATTCCTTAATATAAATTGTTAGGATTTTATACAAAATCTGAAAATATTGTTTTATTGCTTCTTTGAATTTGAAATGTATTGTTAATTTTAGAAATTTTAGGCCTTTAATTTTACATGTACCTAGGAAATCATGATATATCAAATATGTAATGGAAATATGTTAGGTGATGAAACTATGCAGTAATTTCTGTAATTTCAAATGGAAGTGAGAGTATTTACCAAAGTTTGCAGAATTTTATAGGTATTTTAGTATCAAAAGATAAAAAATTCAATAAGTGAAATACAGTTGGTAAGTAATTATTTTATGTACACACAATAGTTGTCTTCCATACGTCTCTTCCAGATGGAGTGAAAGAAATGATCACTCTTCGCTCATGTATTAATTTGTGACTTTGTTTCTGCTTGCCACATGAGACTGCCAGCAGCGAATGGAGTGTATTTTTCATTAATTTTTATGCCAATGAGCTAACTTGCCATTTTGTTTAAACAATCACTATGGTAACCATGACTCGTGTGATGACAGACTTTGGCTTATATTCCAATATACAAATTTAATAATTTGAATGGCCTCTCCTGTTCAAATAACGATATGATAATATTTTCATCAGCCAAAAAATGGGCTTTAACATTATCAAGAACTCTCTCATCTACACATAGAGGCACGCTCAATCAGCTCGTCACACAATTTTCATTTGAAATAGTTTGTGATCAGCTGCCTCTCTCGCTTATCCTCTTTGCCGCAGCCAGTGAGGCATTAAGTGTAGCAAAGTGTAGTTCTTTGAAGACCTGCAATCCTGGCCAAAAGTCCTTGGTACACTTGACAAAATGACAACTGGTGATGTATTATTTCGAAGTGGGAAGTCATTATCTAATTTGCTGAACTCCCCTCCCCCCGAAAACAATGTTGAAATAGTGGGCCTACTTTGGACAAATCGACCTCAACATTGTGTTAGGGGTGGGGAGGGAGAGGTGCACAGAAAGACAATGTGTCGACAAAAGTGCGAAGTGTCCCAAGACTTTTGACCAGGATTATAGCTAGCTCTTATGCCACTCTGACTTCTTGTGGTATCCATCTTTGAATACAAGTAGTTATAAATTTGGCAATTAAGCTAGTTGATAATTTTTAATACATTGCTCCCTGATTAATTATTCTGTAATTTATTTGATACTCGTAGGAGCACAAGCTAAGAATGGATGCCTGTTTGTCACAATACCTGATCATCCCAAGTTTGGAAGTCTTAGTGACAGAGATGCTGAAAGAGTCTTTAAATATCTTGTTGGACTGGCCAGGTGTGAAGTTTAGTGGATTGTTTCTAGTTTAGTACATTGCAGTGCAGGAATCTGTCCATCAAACTCCTATCAAAGGTTGATGTATCCAGTTGCATAGCATTTAGAGAACTTTCAGGACTGTATAAGAGTTCCCACAGTTTGGTCCTCATTCCAATAATTATTGTTGCACAACCAAAACGCAGGAAAACTTGCTACAGTATACAAGCCACAGAAGTTGATAAAATACTGCTTGGAATAAAACTGTGAAAAGCTGGACAATTTGTAACATACATTTAATGTTGATTTATGAATGGTGACGGATAAGAACCTTATGATTACATCATTCAAGATACTTAATTCAAGTTATGACAACTTTTGCCTAGTAATCAAACTGGCTGATACATGCTCTTTCTATCAATCATTAGTAGAATTCTATTAGTATACTAATGCAAATGCTGTAGTCTGATTGGCTGAGCCATTGAATACTATCAGCCATTAGTGTGCAGTGGCTGGAGGTCATCTAGGAAAGGGCGACGTTTTTTGAATAATTAAATTCCTGAGAAGTCTAAATGAAGGACATTTATGGTTTCTTGACTTTTAAAAAGGTTGAAATTATTGAAAAAACTGATGCGCATGCGCACACAACTTCAATTTTAAATGACAATTCAATTCGAGCGATCTCTTTCAGCTGCAAAAATTAATAATACCTCAAGAAATAATTGAAAATCGTTATTTGAGGTAAATTTTAGTAAGAATCCTACTAAAACAATTAGATTGTTTGCTCTTGATTTCTGTGAGGTGATAGTTGATTCGGCCTGTGGCCTCATCATCTATCGCCTTATAGAAATCTCGAGCTCATAATGTAATTGTTAAACAGAGGGGCCTAATTTGAACATGTGCACATTTTTTAGTCTGAAATTGTTATTTAGAATAAACAAACCAACAAAACATCAGTGATTAAATTCAGTTTTAATCTTTTTTCTGTCAGTGGTTGATTCCAGAACAGCGACTTGGTTAGGCTCAAATGACAAATTAAACTGTTTGTTTCAGAGTTCAACTTTGATAGTTGACTTCAGTTGGTGCTATTGCAATGCTGACTGTCATGCCATCAATAGAAACCTCATGCTCACAGTCTATACTTTAGGTCATGTACGTACATTGTGTAACTGACTTCTTGATAAAATTTTTCAACTTAAACTTTTTAGTGAGGAGATGCTCAAGAAAGGATTTATCTTAGTACTTGACAGGAGGAAGGACAAATGGGGAGCAGTAAAATCTTGTCTTCAAAAAATACAGGTCTGCAATAATAGTAACGCTTAATTTAAATAGCAACAAAATCCTAGCTCAAGTCCAGTGGCACTTGACAAAACTTAAGAAGAAAAATTTACAATTATACCATCCCAAGAAAATAACTAGGATAAGATAAAAGAACAAAAAGATAAAAGTTTGTACAATGTATTATGTGTATTGCCACATGTGTTTTTGAATCAGGGTTTGGTCAGGTATATTGTAATTCTGAACAGCTTCGATATTTTCGAATTGGCACAGACATATGTATATATTGTATACTTGTAATCCATCTAATGTTTTTGCTCATGCGCAATTTGTCTAAATGCATTACGTGACTGAATATCCCCCAGCTAAAACTTGGGAATGTCCTAGTGATATTCCTCAAGTTTCAAATCCACACATGTTGCAAAAAATTTATGAAGGATAATAAACACAATATCTTCCATTTGGCGTGACAATATGTTCGGATACTTGTCCTTGCACGTTATCTGTTTCTCAGAGCTCACAGTTTTCCTTGAGCTTTGCTCTCGCAATTAAACTGCTCACTTCTCTGAACAGATAATGTCTGCAGACAAATATCTGACCATATTTTTGTGCCAAATGGAGGCTATTGTTTATATATACACCACATGATTTAAAATATTTAATGTTTGCAATTTTTTTTGTTTGAATTGCCTCACTTATTATTATACAAGGACTCTTTTGTGTTTACAGAAATGCTTTCCAAATAAAGTGTGCATACATACCATTTATGTATTAAAGCCACAAGGATTTTTCCAGAAACTTGGTTCTAAACCCAGCTTTGTGGCTGATGGTCTGCTTGGCAACTCAAAAATACAGGTAAGGTCACACCCTCTGTAAGTTGAGATTATGGCTTCAAAAGCAGTGAAACCATGTTCTTAACATTAAAGTCTTGCTTACTCACTTGCTTGTTTGCTGGCTTACTTACTGACATTAGATTTCTTTCGTACAAAAATCAGTTGAAGCTGGGTAGAACACATTTTGTACACATGTGGGAAAACATGATTGAAAATCCATTATTATGTTTAATGGCTGGTGCAATTTAAGTACTTTCTATGTCCAATGGTTCAAGAGATCTGTGTTCAAGACCCTGGCCATGGGCAATGTTGTAATATTTGATACTTAAAAGTACTCAGAGAACATCCCTATAAAATAGTAATAATATTTATTTAATATGTTATAAATCAGCATCAGCAATTTTATAATGCAAACCTTGCAGGTGTTTGGGAGGTACATGTGTGGTATAGTACAGTGTGTCAGTACAATTTATTCAGCATTCAGAGAATTAGGAAGCAAGTCTTGATATTAGCTGCATGTGCCATACATGGAGGCATCTGATGTCTACACTCGGGTGATCCCTAAGTTGGGATGGAGTGGACTGACATTATTTGATGTTATCATATTAAAAAGAAAATTATTGGCCTCTTCAGAGACAGATAGCAATTATGGCCTTTTGTCTTTTCAGGAGGGTAAAACAACCTTTTTATAATTGAAGGCTTTCGTGCAAAAAGGGCGTATATGGCATTTTAGGCTGATTTTTATTTTTTGCAGGATCGAGCTAATTTTTGGCAGACTGACTTGTTTTGACATGAAAAGCATCATTGTGTAATTGTTTTTGTTGATTTGCGCTTCATTTTCGAGAAATAAAGTATGCAAAAAAACTCAGTTTCAACAAAAACAATTACACAACGATGCTTTTCATGTCAAAACAAGTCAGTCTACCAAAAATTAGCTTGATCCTGCAAAAAATAAAAATCGACCCAAAATGCTATATACGCCCTTGTTGCACGAAAGCCTTCAATTATTTAATAGATTATTGAAGGTAACTGCATATATGTTCATAGAATATTCAAGTTGTTTGAATTTTTTCCTCCATTGCTGTTGTAGATTGTCTCTCTCAATACTGCCACTGAGTTAGAGGAGTACATTGATAGTTCACAGCTGTCAGAAGAACTGGGAGGAAGTCTGCAATATAAACATGCACAGTGGGTTCAATACAGAACAGTGAGTATGAGAAATTTGGTGCTTTATGTTATATTTTGTATTTTTTATCAATCCACTTGACAACATGAACAATATTGTTAACAAAACAAGTGCAGTGAAAAGGGCAAAATATAGTAAACTAATTAATATCCTTTAATTTTAAAAAATACATTTATTTTAGGATAAAAGAAAATAAGTATAAGAGAGGAAAGAGTAAACACATCGTAAATAGATATAATATGCTAAAATTATTTATACTTAGCAAAGTAAAACTGGTGTGCTTTTTTAAATTGTTTTCTAGTTTATTACGTGTACACAAAATAATGTCATTCCAATTATAATAGCATCCAATTATAATTGAGCAAAATGTTCTTACATTTATTCTAAAGGATTTTGGATTCAGGTTTTGTAAGGATGCACTTTGAGCAGCGTAATTACGTTGCTCAGATACTAGACACAGGATGAGATTCAAAGACTTTTTATCAATTAGGTGCATGATCATAAAATAGTTGGCTGGTATATAATTAACAGTGTCAGGAAGCTTAATGAGGCCAAAGTTTACACAATAAGGAGTAATATGATCACCAAGTGGCACATTGTGGCACAGAGTGTTTCAATTTAGGGTTATGGTGGCCTCCTGGTTAGTGGTCTTGACTCCAGATCAAGCAGTCTGTCTGGCAATAGCTGTCACGTACTGATTAAGGGTAACAATTAAAGAATAATTATAAGCTAAATTTAGGCATTGAAATACAATAGGGTTTAGCGAGTCAAGAATATACATGTAAATGTAGCATTATTGTTACGGTAATTAAATTCCATGGAATGTATAAGCCACTGATGTAAGAGCTTTATGAGCTTTATCAGAACAGAACAGACATTGAGAGTGTAACATTGTAAGAGAGATAGGAAGAGAAATTTTGAACCAGCAGACTTACCAACATACTTCCCATGAGAAGAGGGAAGGGTGGTTTGGGAGAAAAGCTTTTCGAGAATAGTCTGGCAGCAAAAAATGTGCAGAGTGAATTGACATCTGACGCAGAGCTGTGAACTACAAGGAATCCCTGCGCAAACACCCTGGTCACCCCTCACACCAACAAATTGGGAGACTGCTGGAGAGCAACATTGTCTTGTGTTTAATGTAGCCCAAATTACATGTAATTTAATTTTAGTGTTGGAATGCAACTGGGACCATGACTAATTGTCCCTCCATGTGAGATGTACACCTACAGAAGGAGTTGTGGCATTTATTACTTTACTCAAAAATGTTACTAACAACTAACTTAATTAATTTATTTTCAGGCAATTGAAAGGTTTGAACGGAACTTAACAACCTTTGATGAGAGGACTGCAGAGCTGCGGCAGACTTTTTTGCGGACCAAACTGTCTTCGGTTGTACAGGAAATGGAACAGATTATAGAAACACAAGAAGAAATGTGGCATGATGTCAAAGAAGACATGGAAAGTGCAAGACAAGCGGGAGTTACTCTGTTGGACTGTATTCATCCTAAGCAGAGAGATGTCCATGAAGAGTGGTATACTCCTGACATCAAGGCAAATGCTGCAGAATTGAAACAAGTATTGATTCAACTTGAGGACATGAAGAACAAATTTGACAGGTTCTGGAAAGAACACAAGTCAAAGATTCAGTACGGCTTGAAAGTGTGTCTGTTTGAAAGGGAAATGAGCCAGGTTTGTGCATTTTTCATTATCACTATTTTGCATTTACATGATTTGTCCAATTTTTCTCAGACTCCAGATCCAGTGATCCAGGAAGTTCATGTACTAGCCAAGCTTATTGTGTTGTGTTCTTGGGCAAGACACTTAACTCTCACATTACCTCTCTTCACCCATGTGGACCTATGGCCTGATTGTATCGTGTGACACTTAACACTACTTGTAAGGCAGAATAATCTTACTATACTTAATTAAACATTCAATATAATTTGCATTGCAGCTACTTTCAATAAGCAAACTCTGACATAAAGAACTCATCTAGCAATGATAATACCACATTTCATGTTATTGGTGATTATACGACAACAGCTCACAGACCCCCTCAAAAAAGTGGCTCAAAATTTAGCCAATTGAAATTCAAGGATACAACCATTTCAATGAATTAGCTGAAAAAATTCTTTAACACAGTTTTCATTTTAAACCATTTCTCATTTCCTAGTATATGGGGATAATTTGAAAATGATGATGATGACATTTAGCTCTAACAACAATTCTACAATGGTTTTAAGTTGACTTTATGAGAATTGTCTTGCCACACTGATGCCTGTTATTCCTCCTTTTGAATCTTTCAGACAACAGGCCTGCTTCTCTCAGCTTTAGGCAACCTATCTGCTCTGACAGATCTCGGAGACTCTAAAGATGATGCAGAATCACTATTAGAGCAACTTAAAGAATTTACAAATAAGAGTATGGTGAGTGGAAAGGTCCTGGAACTCTTGTTAAAAAGAAAAGTTGTTTATTATTATTAATTAAAACTACTTCTCTTTTTAACTATAACATATCTGATCTTCCCTCAGCTTAAACACTTTTCAAAAGGTTCCATGTGGTTACTATTATTATTTAGTGCTAGCCAAATCAAAATCCTTTTATTCACAGACTTTGTTCACAGAACACAACAGTGTAAAAGAGAGGAGGAGATACGTTAAGTTACAGATTTGTCAATCAATTTAATCTGACAGTTGATTTTAAGAAATATTAAGTTTCTTGACAGAGACTGATGAGAACTATAGGTTACCACTGGAATGCATTTTGTTATAATTTAAAGTTTTTACACTAACTGTGCATTGTTATTGCTTGGAATAATTAGCTTTTATATTGGTCAACTTTTCCTTGTATGGTGAACTCATATCATAAGTAAAGTCCTGAGCGTGACATTAATTTGCAAGGCTCATCATATAGACTGGGTCCGACATACCATGGATCTATTTTAGATAAGTGCCTGTCTTTTCCCTTCACAGTCATTAATTAAATAAATATTTCTTTCATTGATATTATTTATTCTTTTTCTAAAATTTTTAAATCCACAGGAACTTCTTGACAAAGCCAAAGGTTTAGTTGCCAAGGGACTGAAAATGATAGACTCAAATGAACAAGCAAAGGATTCCATCAAGATGAAATGTGACGAAATAAGGGAGCTCTGTGACAAGTTTGACAAGGTGGCACAAAAGAGAGAAGATGATTTAAAGAAAGCAATGGATATACACGAGTGTCTGGAAATGGTAAGTCATTGTTATTTGATTTAGCTTCTGATCAGGTCTATTTAAGATATTGCAGTTAAGCATATACTCTTTACCGCTTGATACTGTAGGAGTTACCAAAGAGGAAATATAACTGCGAGTTGTAAATTGGCATCTGTGTTTTCTGAAACAGTTATTTTCATGTTATTTTTCTGTAGGTCAACAAGTGGTGCAAGACAGGTGTAGATCTTTTAGCATTACAGCCCATAGACAGATTTCAGTCATCGGAAGGTGCTGAGAAAGCACTGGATGAAATTGATAACTTCCTGAAGAGTCCACAAGGGATGAACATGGTAAAGGTTCGGAAAATGACGCCCACAAGTACTGCTCTTGGTAATAAAACACTGATCAGCAAGGTCAAAGACAGCATGAAGAGAATCAGTGAGGTCAATGATATGATGGCCAAGCGTGAAACCAGGTTAGTAAATTGTGTGTTATAAAATATCATATGATATTTTATTTTTGAGAAGATATTTCATCTAGTGCCCCACACACACAGTGCTTAAACTTGGGTTGCTCAGATAGGGTACTTATTCGAGACAGGATACGTATTAATAAATGTTATTTTCATTTTGTCATCTCTGAAGTGCCTAAACTACAAAGCATGAAATTGGTTATTATAAATAAAAAAATATTCATGGATTCAGTTTGCTGTAAATTATTGATCAATTTCAAATCAATTTCAAACTAAAACTAAAACAAACTCAATACAGGGCTTATGCAGTGGAATAAGGGCGCTTATTTCGAAATGACAACCCAGGCATTTTATTTGGGGGAGGGGGAGCTTTTAGGAAGAAGGGCAAAACACTGCTGTGATGATATTACTTACAGTGCATGTAAACTCTAACATTTGGAGTAATCTAGAGAGAATCTTGATCTCTATTCTTCTATGAGATGATATTATTATGTATTACATGATATACAGTAAATGATTGTATCCAAAATGTAAAATTTTAGATGAGGCTTGGGAACTCATAAAAGTGCTAAATAAATGTGTCTCTTTCTGCATTTGTTAGCCTGAAGAAACTTGTTGTGAAGCGTCCAGTACAGCCTGTATCAGCAATACCTGCTAATCAGGCTTCCAATCCCGAAGATCAAAAAGATTCCAAACGTAAACCAAGTACTACTCTCAAGAGCCCAGGTCAGTGTGCCTGGTACAAAATATAATTTTCAAAATTGTGAATAGACCAATTTCGTTAGGTAGGTAGGTAGGTAAGACTTTATTTTACGAGGGTAACATTTGACAGTATTAAAACTGATAACCTAATGGCCCTCAAAAATTAAAATTTTAGAAAAAGAAAGAAATAGTACAATCATAACAATATTAAAAATAATTAAAATTCAGCCTAAAGCAATAGACCTCAGTACAAGGCTCTGCGTAATAACTACAGAGTTTGTGGGGTTCATTCCCCAGAGCCTCGTGCTGAAGTCTATTGTGTTAGGCTGAATTTTAATACATCGAAATTGGTCTATTGAGGAAAAGTTATTCAAGGTGTAAAAGGAGAAACCTGATTCTTTCCAAGGAGGTAATTAAGATTAGTACATGTAGAATTATGCATAATTTTCCGATTAATTCCTTTATGTTACCCAGTTTACAAATATGGGTTCCAATCATGAGTTAACATAAACATAAGCATCCATATTTACATCATGGTTCCCTTTTTACAGTTCAGTTCCGCCGGGAACGTAAGAAGTCAACTACTCCTGAATCAACCAAGCGGCCAGTGTCCATTGTGTTGACTGACAGTCTTCAGCCACAAGGAGGTGTCTGTTCATCAGTTTCTGAGCCTAGTATGCAGGTGGGTTTACCCAAAGCAGATGAATTTATCTTAATGCATGGTAAACCGGACGTGTAATGTTAGATCATGAATCATGCAGAATTTGATACTTATTCAAATCATGTTTTCTTGTGGAATATTCATGCTTAGATGCAAACGTTTCCCACCCCTCCTTACCTTCTTTCTTCTCACCCTTTCTTCTCTCAGGACCACACACCTCCATCCCTCCATCCCTTCTCTCAAGACCACCCACCTCCCTCCCTCCTTCTTTCTCTCAAGACCACCACCTCCCTCCCTCCTTCCTTCTCTCAGGACCACACACCTCCATCCCTCCATCCCTTCTCTCAAGACCACCCACCTCCCTCCCTCCTTCTTTCTCTCAAGACCACCACCTCCATCCCTCCATCCCTTCTCTCAGGACCACACACCTCCATCCCTCCATCCCTTCTCTCAAGACCACCCACCTCCCTCCCTCCTTCTTTCTCTCAAGACCACCACCTCCCTCCCTCCTTCCTTCTCTCGAAAGCACCCATCTCCCTTCCTCCTTCCCTCTTTCAAGACCACCCACCTCCTTACCTCCCTTCTCTCCACACACACACCTCCCTTTCTTTTTTGCCTTTTTTCAGCTGTCATTCATTTACAAGACAGTTTTTCATTATTTATTAGAGAGACATTGTGGATGGTACTGACAGCCCAGAAGCTGGCAGGAAGCGGATACAAGTCATGAGAGAATTGATTCAAACAGAAAAAGACTATGTCAATGACTTAGAATGCATTGTCAATGGATACGTTAAGGAATTTGCGCGAGCTGGAAGCAAGATACCGGCTGATTTACGTGGGAAGAAAAACATAATATTTGGAAACATTGAACAGATTTATGAATTTCACAGCAGTGACTTTTTACTTGAGCTTGAAGCATGCCAAGATCAGCCTTCTCTTGTGGGTGCTGCATTCATCATGAAGAGCAATGAATTTGAAATGTATGCAACATATTGTAAGAACAAACCAAGTTCTGAGGCTCTAAGAATGGACTACATTAATTTGCCTTTCTTCAAGGTAACATACACTTAATGTGGAAGGTTCTTGAAGGTGTGGTGGTCAAATATGTTTGATTCTAGATCGAGAGGTCCAGGCCTAGGTTGGACCTGTGGCTAAGGCAAGACACGTCAGTCTCACAGGGCATCTCTCTTTCCTGGAGTATAGATGGGTTGCGGTGAACTGTCACGATTGCAATTTAATGCCAGGGAGTACTAACCTCTGATGGGCAAGCATCCCATTCATGGGAGTACATCTAACAACACTCCAAATTCCTTCATGCTACGTCAAACGTACATTGTGATGCCACTCCTTTCCTAATTATGTTAATTGTAATTATTATTTAATTTTTTTTAATACTTTTACTTTTTTTTTGATACTTTAATACTTTTGTAGCATTTTTAGGTCGGATCCAACATTTTTTAAGGTTTTAATTATTGTTATTTGTTTCCAAAAGGTCTAGATAGCAGCAGACATGTAAAGATTTTAAGGAAAACGACCACTTTTTTAAGTTTAAAAGACATGTTTCAACAGAACCTCTGTCATCTTCAGTTGAATGAATGATTACAAAGCAAGTTGAATAATAAGTAGGCAAAAATGCTAATTAAGACAAATAGTAACAACAGAACATGAAAAGGTGTAAATTAAACGGATAATTTTAGATTTACATGGTGTAATTGCTGATTGAGGCAAGGTAGTTCTTTTTGAATATGGATAGCCTCCTTTATCTTGAGTTGAAAGCTGGTAGTGGTGTGATCTAAAATATGAAAGCAGTCTATTGTGTTCAGTGTTCAGTGTTCAGTTGTTCTTTTGGCGCCGCACATCCCAACTGAACACTGTGCTACAGACACTTTTACTTTTGTACAGGACATTCAATCTTTATCTATGTTTGGTAAATTTATGGTTTCCTTCGATGTGGAAAGTCTCTTTACTAACATACCTCTTGAGGAATGTATTGACCTGGCGGTCAATTACATTTCCGAGGGCAATCCTGACCTTAAGTTAAGTAAACCTGAACTTAGAAGCCTTTTCACTCTAGCCACCACCCAGACCCATTTCTTATTTAACGGTTCTTTCTATGACCAAATTGACAGTGTGGCCATGGGGTCTCCCCTTGCTCCTGTATTAGCCAATCTTTTTATGGGACATCATGAAAAACTATGGTTGGAAAATTTTCAATGCTCTAAAATTTTATTTTATCGTAGGTATGTTGATGACACTTTTTGTTTATTTCACTCGGAGCACGATGCTGTTATATTTTTTGACTACATTAACTCTAGGCACCCCAACATAAGGTTTACTATGGAAAAAGAACTTAATCGCAAATTACCCTTTCTAGATGTTCTTATTGATAATAGTGACACTAATTCCTTCCTAACTAGGGTTTACCGTAAGAAAACCTTTACTGGGTTATTAACTAATTATTTTAGCTTCACCTCGTACGCATACAAAGTAGGTCTCATTAGGACTCTTGTTGACAGGGCCTACAAGATCAACAACACTTGGTTGGGGTTACACGCGGATATAACCAAGCTTACTGAAATTCTCAAAAAGAACCTTTTCCCTGCCCATTTAATTGAAAAAGTGGTTAACCGTTACATCACTGGGGCCCATAGCAATCATTGTCCCCGGGGCTACCCCCTTACCACCTCGCCCATGTTTTACTTTAAGCTGCCGTACATAGGCCATTTTTCTGTCATCACTCAGAAGAAGATTCGACACTTAATCAAGCGCTATTGTAATGATTTAAACTTCAAATTAGTTTTTTCTTCCTTTAAGATAGGTAACCTTTTTGTTGTGAAAGACCTGATCCCTGGCGGGCTTCGTTCACGTGTAGTTTATAAGTTTACATGTGTGGGCTGTAATGCCTGTTATGTCGGCGAAACCTCCCGACATTTTTCCACATGTGTACGTGAGCACTTAGCCGTTGATAGGGCCTCTCACATCTTCAAACATCTTCAGAATTCTGAACGTTGTCGCTCATTGTGTTCAATAGACTGCTTTCATATTTTAGATCACGCCACTACCAGCTTTCAACTCAAGATAAAGGAGGCTATCCATATTCAAAAAGAACTACCTTGCCTCAATCAGCAATTACACCATGTAAATCTAAAATTATCCTTTTAATTTACACCTTTTCACGTTGTTGTTACTATTAATTTTGTCTTAATTAGCATTTTTGCCTACTTATTATTCAACTTGCTTTGTAATCATTCATTCAACTGAAGATGACAGAAGTTCTGTCGAAACATGTCTTTTAAACTTAAAAAAGTGGTCGTTTTCCTTAAAATGTTATTTGTTTGTTTTACTTACTCTAATTTCCATCCTCTTTTATACAAAATTGATTAATAAAACTGTATTGTGTGATTCTTAACCAGTGCAATGTAAATGTTTATTCTTTTAGGAGTGTCAAGAACACTTGGGTCATCTATTGCCTTTAAGTGCATTTCTTCTTAAACCAGTGCAGAGAATCACAAAATACCAACTGCTGCTGAGAGAGATGATGAAACTGACACTAAGAAACAGCACTGCATATGATGACTTAGAGGTACTTTTTGGACTTTCAGTCAGTAGTATTAAACATTACTACAGCCATGGATGGTTATATCTAAAAGTCTTGGATTCATGTGTGTGTACTTCAAGTTATGGAAATGGTGCCAAACTCTGGCTGTGTGGGTCCAACTGTTGAAATCATTCTTTGGCTCTTAAAATAGTGTAAACTTGCTTTTTTTTCACAGAAAGCTCTTGAAACCATGGAAGGAGTTTTACGCCATGTGAATGATGTAATGCACTCTTGTGGGATTAGAGGTTTTCCTGGTAACCTTGCTGAACAGGGAAAGTTGCTTCTTCAAGATTACTTCATGGTTTGGGAGAGAAACAAAACCTTAAGTATATTGCCATTGAAAGCAGGAAAGCAGCAACAAGTGTTTTTGTATGAAAAGATGATTATCTTTAGCAAGAAGATTGATGTTCAAGAAACTAGCAAAGATGCCGTTGTTTATCAGTACAAGAAGGATGTTAAGGTAATTTTTGCATAGATGTATTCAAATGTGACTTGCAACCTGCTTGTGACACTAATTTGTTGTCTAAATCAATCCTCCAGTGATATTGGCGTCAGGGTTCTCAGCATACTTACCATGTTCATAAGTGAAATTTCACCATTCATTCCCTTGATATTATCACCCAGTGAGTACCTACATGTACAGGCATTCAAGACCAATATTATAGTACCTCTATAGTGGGCTAGTTGAACCAAATCCTGGGCAGTGATTGGCTACCTGAGGTCAAGATGGTGCCCTCTTGCCCTCTTGCCCTCTTGGGATTACGTGCTGTTTCCCAAGTGCAAAGATCATTTATTTTTTTGGTGTTCTTTGTCCTGTATTATAATTCCTTTATTGACTCTTTCAGCTTGCTCAGTCAAGATGGCTGGATATTAGCCTTGTTCCTTTTTGCATGCTTATGAAACATGCCATAAAAACAACTTGGCCAATTCCAGCCATCTTGACCTCACGTTTGGTCATATTTATGTCCTAATATTAATATTATTATTATGCTGAGTCAGATATTTATTATTTTTCAACTGTTTAGACATGTGATGTGGGATTCACTGAAACACTGCCAGCTGCACCTGAAAAATTTGAGCTGTGGCTGAATGGAAGATCAGAAGTATTTGTCATGCAAGTGAGTAAATATCTCTTCCATGCCACATACTTAAATTAACTAGCTCGTCTATTCTAATGATGCTAATCTATAGCTAAAGGCTATATTTTGGGGATTCCAAAGGTTAGGAGAATGGGTCTGTCATCTTTTGATTATTTCTATCCAATTGAATCTCACTCAAGCAACCTTTTTTTGTGGGGGGTGTGGTGGCCTCATGGTTAGTGCACTCGACTCCAAAGTGAGCAGTCCAGGTTTGAGCCATGGCCAGGGACATTGTGTTGTGTTCTTGGGCACAACACTTTTAATTACTCTCACAGTTCCTCTCTCCACCCAGGTGTATAAATGGGTACCGGCAAATTTAATGCTGGGGGATAACCCTGCGATGGACTAGCATCCCATCCAGGGAGGAGTAGAAATACTCCTAGTCGCTTCATGCAACAGAAACCAGGATAAGTTCTGGCCTGATGAGCCACTTTGCCTTTAACCTTACCTAAGTGACCTTTTAGGATTTAAAAAAACCAGTCATATCTTGAACTGATTGCTTGCAAGATTGAAATCTGGATGGTGACCAGTAACTGAAGAGCTAGAAGTTGGTCGTTTATGAGAGCTTTCAACTTGCCAAACAGATCATTATGTAACACAGTCTACATCCCAATACTGAAATCTATCATGTCTTTGAATTCAAGTGGGAGTGGTGTATAGTTTTACTACCCTGTGCTGTCCAGGGATGTATCCAGCTTAGAAAACACAAAGCTGACTTATTAACAAGCCTATAGCTGGCTTTTCTGGCTTCGGCAACTTCAAAGGTTACCCATGGCATGTCTTATTTTTGTTTTTGTGTCAATTTAAGTTCTCTTTCAGTCCGGAAATGCCGGGGTGTCTGATTAAAATCTTTGTCTCAGGGGTATCCTGCTTTTAAAAAATAAAGAACATTGAAAAATTGGTAATCTTCAAGTTGACATTTTTAGTTACAAAATTGCTCTATGTATTTCATCTTTCAGCCTCCATCTATGGAAGTAAAGAAACGTTGGGCAAAGGAAATTACAAATCTTCTGCAGTCCCAATTCAATCAAGTGAAAGGTAATGTGAGAACTTCTCAGTTATTGATATAGGCTTTTTTGTGTTTCATTCCTTCTTTTTTAACAGTGTGACCATGGGCCGAGCGCAGTTCGTGTTCTACACGTTGTTTATTTATTTATTTATTTATTTATTTATTCATTTTTTTTTGTTTTGTTGGTGACCAGACCCAAACTTCCTCTCGGCCAAATTTTGAATTACGCAACCTGTTATGTTTATTCGCCAAAAGCAGTTTAAACATTAATACACGGACAATGTTATGGATATTAAAATAATTGTATAAAAATATGTTTAAATATATTTCCTTTTGGCTTTATCGAGGTGTTGGATTCGAAGGGAATAATAAATACACTAAAAAGATATTATGTCAGCCATGGAATGCATTGATGTTGCAGCTTTTATTTTCACTACATGACAAATAAGATCGTGTTTACTTTGCAAGTTTATTTTGCCAGAAGCGACAGTCATTAATTTATTTGCAATTTTGCGAGTATTTCTTGTGGGTCTCGGCAAATGAAGTGAATTCTTTGGTTGTTTCATCACAACAAGTTAGAGATTTGAAGAAAAATTAAATATTTGCCGAGGTAAAAAGCATAAACCCTCGGATTGTGTGACTCGCATGACTACTTCAAAGCACAAACAAATTAAATTTTGACTTTTCAGGAAGAAAGCTGTTTATTGAAATTGTTATTAATAGCGTGACACTCGTCTCCTTTTGTATCATTCATGGGCATATCCCGAGCGAACTTCCAGATTAAGACCATTACATCATCATAGATTTCACGAACACTAAGACTGATGGTGCAATAACACATTTTGTGTTGATCAAGTGATGTGTTAACAGTAATCAATGAATCATCAAGGACTGCTTTGGAATGTACACTGCGTTGTGACTGTAGTGTTAACAAAACAGTTACGTTTTAAAAGCGCGGTTATAAGATCTAAAAGATCTTCTTGTTTAGTAATGTTTCTTCATTCAAAAGGTTATTATCCAGACTGAGCTTATTAAAGGCTCTTTAGTACAGTTGGAGTAAAGTAGAATGACTGGGAATTTTACCACTAATGCCTTGGGTGGTGCTTAGATTTTCACTTTTCTTGTTTTAGTGAATTTTTATTAGTTGTCTTGTTTGTGTGAAGTTAAGTATTGAATAATTTTTTTTTTTCATCTTTCAGAACAATTTGGGATTCATGGTACGTATCTTATCTTTTGTCAGTGTCAGATCACACACCTTTTATCTAGCTTTCCTCCAATAATTTTGCGTATTTGTTTGGTAACAAGAAAGATTAATAATTGAAGGGGTGAGTGCAAAACCATGCTAAGTGACGATTTGGGTGAAAAAAAAAATTTTCGCGAAAGGGCTTGAATTTTTGCATGTGGTCTTCAATGTAATAGAAAAAGGCGGCCCTGTATTTTTGTCGCTGGTTTTTGCTTCGTTTTCGAGTTATAACGTACGCAAAAATACTTGGCTTTTCCTAGCCATGTCTTTAGGAGTTTATTTGTTGAACAGCAAACAGGCAGACTGTTTATAGTGTATGAAGTCAAAATCAAATCTCACAGCATATATAGAGCGGAAATCTGGGAACAGATTGTTTACATCGGCTATTGTGACGTGAGCACAACACGTGAATCGATCGAGCGGCAAACGAAATACCATCGAACTAAAAAGAGATGTGCCGCATTAGAGCTCTGTCAACTAATATCTTAAGCATTGTGTTAAAGTACCTTGTGTGCCTGCCTGGTGGTTGAGAGGCATCATTAAGCCTCGATAAACCCGTAAGTCATCAGCACGTTTTAAAGAATCAAAATGTGTTCTGAAACTTCGAAGGTAGCTGATATACCGTAATCGTGTTATCGGCGTTCGAAGTCAGATCGAGCCAGGCAGCAAAGTCCAAGAGCAGTTCTTGCCCAAGAAAAATACCCTCTCGTGAGTTGTGGCCCATTTGCCAAGCGTTGCTAGTGTCAAAGTTTGGAAAGCGAGAACTGGTTTTTGACTTATAAAATTTGTCTTGTATCGACCGCCATGTTTTCCCGCGCACGAGGTGTAAAGACCCTTCCCGGCATGCATTGCGATCACGTTCTGCTCGCGTTTCTCGAACTGGTAACTAGATTGTTTCGGCTTTTTTCATTTAAAGATAATAATGGCCAACAAGTAGCGATCGATTGTAACATAGATCTGTGATCCAGGTTGCTTTGATTTTATTTCATATCGGCATGATTTGTAGTGTTTTGAACTTCTGGGATCAGCGGACATGCAGATGTATGGAGACCCGTACGTTGCGCAGAAGGGTTAATTTGTTAAACTGTTAGGCGGTGCGTGACATAAAGCTACGATCGCGTTGGTCGAAAAATATGTATTTATCTCGTGATTTTTAGCCATTTAAGACGTTGCTGTATTTGGAAAAGTGCTGATTTGATGTTTATTTGTTCAGTGCAGATAGTCATTGTCCCAGATAACCAAAGTAAGTTCCAGATGTTAACACTATTTTCCGGCCGCCATATTTTACCTATTTAAACCTGAAATCAACATTTTTGAGCTTATACGTTGCGTGAAATTAACATTTTGCTGTTTTCTAAGTGAAATCAACATCCTTGCCGTCACGCGTTACGTGAAATCAACATTTTTACCTATTTAGACCTGAAATCAACATTTTTGAGCTTATACGCTGCGTGAAATCAACATTTTTCTGTTTTCTAAGTGAAATCAACATCCTTGCCGTCAAGCGCTAACGTGAAATCAGCATTTTGACCTATTTAGACCTGAAATCAACATTTTTGAGCTTATACGCTGCGTGAAATTAACATTTTGCTGTTTTCTAAGTGAAATCAACATCCTTGCCGTCACGCGTTACGTGAAATCAACATTTTTACCTATTTAGACCTGAAATCAACATTTTTGAGCTTATACGCTGCGTGAAATCAACATTTTTCTGTTTTCTAAGTGAAATCAACATCCTTGCCGTCAAGCGCTAACGTGAAATCAGCATTTTGACCTATTTAGACCTGAAATCAACATTTTTGAGCTTATACGCTGCGTGAAATTAACATTTTGCTGTTTTCTAAGTGAAATCAACATCCTTGCCGTCACGCGTTAACGTGAAATCAGCATTTTGACCTATTTAGACCTGAAATCAACATTTTTGAGCTTATACGCTGCGTGAAATCAACATTTTGCTGTTTTCTAAGTGAAATGAACAACCTTCCCGTCACGGGTTAACATGAAATCAACATTTAAACCTTTTTTGACCTGAAATCAACATTTTTGAGCTTTTACGTTGCGTGAAATTGACATTTTGCTGCTCTCTAAGAGAAATCAACATCCTTGCCGTCGCGCGTTAACATGAGTCAACGTTTTAACCACTTTTGACCTGAAATCAATAAATTTGAGCTTATATAAGTTGCGTGAAATTGACATTTTGCTGGTTTCTAAGTAAAATCAAAGTCCTTGCGGTCGCGGCGGGCCGATCCTTTGTTATAATAAACCGAGGCGAGACTTCGACTTATAACAAAGGCTTGGCTTGGCTATTATAACAAAGGGTCGGCTCTGTTTATCATAACAAAGGCCCGGCTTCGTTTATTTGAAGACCTCGGCGGGAAAAGGGCGCTAGGTATTTTAATCAAAAGTGAACTTTGTCGAAAACGCTCCAAATTTCCCATACAGTTTTGTTTAGGTATGTTTAACAATGTCCCGTAGTTTTTCCGCTAAGCTTCGCTTCGTTTTCGAGATATTGCGTATGCAGAAAAACCACTCGGTTTTCCTAGCGGCGTCTTTATGAACGAAGCAAAAACCAGCGACAAAAATACAGGACCACGTTTTTCTATTACATTGAAGACCGCATGCAAAAATTCAAGCCCTTTCGCGAAAATTTTTTTTTTCACCCAAATCGTCACTTAGCATGGTTTTGCACTCACCCCTTCAATGCTCCCTCATCATAGGCCTGCAATGCGTGCAGAGAGCTTTATAATGCTCCCTCATCATAGGCCTGCAATGCGTGCAGAGAGCTTTATTGAAGGGGTGAGTGCAAAACCATGCTAAGTGACGATTTGGGTGAAAAAAAAAATTTTCGCGAAAGGGCTTGAATTTTTGCATGTGGTCTTCAATGTAATAGAAAAAGGCGGCCCTGTATTTTTGTCGCTGGTTTTTGCTTCGTTTTCGAGTTATAACGTACGCAAAAATACTTGGCTTTTCCTAGCCATGTCTTTAGGAGTTTATTTGTTGAACAGCAAACAGGCAGACTGTTTATAGTGTATGAAGTCAAAATCAAATCTCACAGCATATATAGAGCGGAAATCTGGGAACAGATTGTTTACATCGGCTATTGTGACGTGAGCACAACACGTGAATCGATCGAGCGGCAAACGAAATACCATCGAACTAAAAAGAGATGTGCCGCATTAGAGCTCTGTCAACTAATATCTTAAGCATTGTGTTAAAGTACCTTGTGTGCCTGCCTGGTGGTTGAGAGGCATCATTAAGCCTCGATAAACCCGTAAGTCATCAGCACGTTTTAAAGAATCAAAATGTGTTCTGAAACTTCGAAGGTAGCTGATATACCGTAATCGTGTTATCGGCGTTCGAAGTCAGATCGAGCCAGGCAGCAAAGTCCAAGAGCAGTTCTTGCCCAAGAAAAATACCCTCTCGTGAGTTGTGGCCCATTTGCCAAGCGTTGCTAGTGTCAAAGTTTGGAAAGCGAGAACTGGTTTTTGACTTATAAAATTTGTCTTGTATCGACCGCCATGTTTTCCCGCGCACGAGGTGTAAAGACCCTTCCCGGCATGCATTGCGATCACGTTCTGCTCGCGTTTCTCGAACTGGTAACTAGATTGTTTCGGCTTTTTTCATTTAAAGATAATAATGGCCAACAAGTAGCGATCGATTGTAACATAGATCTGTGATCCAGGTTGCTTTGATTTTATTTCATATCGGCATGATTTGTAGTGTTTTGAACTTCTGGGATCAGCGGACATGCAGATGTATGGAGACCCGTACGTTGCGCAGAAGGGTTAATTTGTTAAACTGTTAGGCGGTGCGTGACATAAAGCTACGATCGCGTTGGTCGAAAAATATGTATTTATCTCGTGATTTTTAGCCATTTAAGACGTTGCTGTATTTGGAAAAGTGCTGATTTGATGTTTATTTGTTCAGTGCAGATAGTCATTGTCCCAGATAACCAAAGTAAGTTCCAGATGTTAACACTATTTTCCGGCCGCCATATTTTACCTATTTAAACCTGAAATCAACATTTTTGAGCTTATACGTTGCGTGAAATTAACATTTTGCTGTTTTCTAAGTGAAATCAACATCCTTGCCGTCACGCGTTACGTGAAATCAACATTTTTACCTATTTAGACCTGAAATCAACATTTTTGAGCTTATACGCTGCGTGAAATCAACATTTTTCTGTTTTCTAAGTGAAATCAACATCCTTGCCGTCAAGCGCTAACGTGAAATCAGCATTTTGACCTATTTAGACCTGAAATCAACATTTTTGAGCTTATACGCTGCGTGAAATTAACATTTTGCTGTTTTCTAAGTGAAATCAACATCCTTGCCGTCACGCGTTACGTGAAATCAACATTTTTACCTATTTAGACCTGAAATCAACATTTTTGAGCTTATACGCTGCGTGAAATCAACATTTTTCTGTTTTCTAAGTGAAATCAACATCCTTGCCGTCAAGCGCTAACGTGAAATCAGCATTTTGACCTATTTAGACCTGAAATCAACATTTTTGAGCTTATACGCTGCGTGAAATTAACATTTTGCTGTTTTCTAAGTGAAATCAACATCCTTGCCGTCACGCGTTAACGTGAAATCAGCATTTTGACCTATTTAGACCTGAAATCAACATTTTTGAGCTTATACGCTGCGTGAAATCAACATTTTGCTGTTTTCTAAGTGAAATGAACAACCTTCCCGTCACGGGTTAACATGAAATCAACATTTAAACCTTTTTTGACCTGAAATCAACATTTTTGAGCTTTTACGTTGCGTGAAATTGACATTTTGCTGCTCTCTAAGAGAAATCAACATCCTTGCCGTCGCGCGTTAACATGAGTCAACGTTTTAACCACTTTTGACCTGAAATCAATAAATTTGAGCTTATATAAGTTGCGTGAAATTGACATTTTGCTGGTTTCTAAGTAAAATCAAAGTCCTTGCGGTCGCGGCGGGCCGATCCTTTGTTATAATAAACCGAGGCGAGACTTCGACTTATAACAAAGGCTTGGCTTGGCTATTATAACAAAGGGTCGGCTCTGTTTATCATAACAAAGGCCCGGCTTCGTTTATTTGAAGACCTCGGCGGGAAAAGGGCGCTAGGTATTTTAATCAAAAGTGAACTTTGTCGAAAACGCTCCAAATTTCCCATACAGTTTTGTTTAGGTATGTTTAACAATGTCCCGTAGTTTTTCCGCTAAGCTTCGCTTCGTTTTCGAGATATTGCGTATGCAGAAAAACCACTCGGTTTTCCTAGCGGCGTCTTTATGAACGAAGCAAAAACCAGCGACAAAAATACAGGACCACGTTTTTCTATTACATTGAAGACCGCATGCAAAAATTCAAGCCCTTTCGCGAAAATTTTTTTTTTCACCCAAATCGTCACTTAGCATGGTTTTGCACTCACCCCTTCAATGCTCCCTCATCATAGGCCTGCAATGCGTGCAGAGAGCTTTATAATGCTCCCTCATCATAGGCCTGCAATGCGTGCAGAGAGCTTTATTGAAGGGGTGAGTGCAAAACCATGCTAAGTGACGATTTGGGTGAAAAAAAAAATTTTCGCGAAAGGGCTTGAATTTTTGCATGTGGTCTTCAATGTAATAGAAAAAGGCGGCCCTGTATTTTTGTCGCTGGTTTTTGCTTCGTTTTCGAGTTATAACGTACGCAAAAATACTTGGCTTTTCCTAGCCATGTCTTTAGGAGTTTATTTGTTGAACAGCAAACAGGCAGACTGTTTATAGTGTATGAAGTCAAAATCAAATCTCACAGCATATATAGAGCGGAAATCTGGGAACAGATTGTTTACATCGGCTATTGTGACGTGAGCACAACACGTGAATCGATCGAGCGGCAAACGAAATACCATCGAACTAAAAAGAGATGTGCCGCATTAGAGCTCTGTCAACTAATATCTTAAGCATTGTGTTAAAGTACCTTGTGTGCCTGCCTGGTGGTTGAGAGGCATCATTAAGCCTCGATAAACCCGTAAGTCATCAGCACGTTTTAAAGAATCAAAATGTGTTCTGAAACTTCGAAGGTAGCTGATATACCGTAATCGTGTTATCGGCGTTCGAAGTCAGATCGAGCCAGGCAGCAAAGTCCAAGAGCAGTTCTTGCCCAAGAAAAATACCCTCTCGTGAGTTGTGGCCCATTTGCCAAGCGTTGCTAGTGTCAAAGTTTGGAAAGCGAGAACTGGTTTTTGACTTATAAAATTTGTCTTGTATCGACCGCCATGTTTTCCCGCGCACGAGGTGTAAAGACCCTTCCCGGCATGCATTGCGATCACGTTCTGCTCGCGTTTCTCGAACTGGTAACTAGATTGTTTCGGCTTTTTTCATTTAAAGATAATAATGGCCAACAAGTAGCGATCGATTGTAACATAGATCTGTGATCCAGGTTGCTTTGATTTTATTTCATATCGGCATGATTTGTAGTGTTTTGAACTTCTGGGATCAGCGGACATGCAGATGTATGGAGACCCGTACGTTGCGCAGAAGGGTTAATTTGTTAAACTGTTAGGCGGTGCGTGACATAAAGCTACGATCGCGTTGGTCGAAAAATATGTATTTATCTCGTGATTTTTAGCCATTTAAGACGTTGCTGTATTTGGAAAAGTGCTGATTTGATGTTTATTTGTTCAGTGCAGATAGTCATTGTCCCAGATAACCAAAGTAAGTTCCAGATGTTAACACTATTTTCCGGCCGCCATATTTTACCTATTTAAACCTGAAATCAACATTTTTGAGCTTATACGTTGCGTGAAATTAACATTTTGCTGTTTTCTAAGTGAAATCAACATCCTTGCCGTCACGCGTTACGTGAAATCAACATTTTTACCTATTTAGACCTGAAATCAACATTTTTGAGCTTATACGCTGCGTGAAATCAACATTTTTCTGTTTTCTAAGTGAAATCAACATCCTTGCCGTCAAGCGCTAACGTGAAATCAGCATTTTGACCTATTTAGACCTGAAATCAACATTTTTGAGCTTATACGCTGCGTGAAATTAACATTTTGCTGTTTTCTAAGTGAAATCAACATCCTTGCCGTCACGCGTTACGTGAAATCAACATTTTTACCTATTTAGACCTGAAATCAACATTTTTGAGCTTATACGCTGCGTGAAATCAACATTTTTCTGTTTTCTAAGTGAAATCAACATCCTTGCCGTCAAGCGCTAACGTGAAATCAGCATTTTGACCTATTTAGACCTGAAATCAACATTTTTGAGCTTATACGCTGCGTGAAATTAACATTTTGCTGTTTTCTAAGTGAAATCAACATCCTTGCCGTCACGCGTTAACGTGAAATCAGCATTTTGACCTATTTAGACCTGAAATCAACATTTTTGAGCTTATACGCTGCGTGAAATCAACATTTTGCTGTTTTCTAAGTGAAATGAACAACCTTCCCGTCACGGGTTAACATGAAATCAACATTTAAACCTTTTTTGACCTGAAATCAACATTTTTGAGCTTTTACGTTGCGTGAAATTGACATTTTGCTGCTCTCTAAGAGAAATCAACATCCTTGCCGTCGCGCGTTAACATGAGTCAACGTTTTAACCACTTTTGACCTGAAATCAATAAATTTGAGCTTATATAAGTTGCGTGAAATTGACATTTTGCTGGTTTCTAAGTAAAATCAAAGTCCTTGCGGTCGCGGCGGGCCGATCCTTTGTTATAATAAACCGAGGCGAGACTTCGACTTATAACAAAGGCTTGGCTTGGCTATTATAACAAAGGGTCGGCTCTGTTTATCATAACAAAGGCCCGGCTTCGTTTATTTGAAGACCTCGGCGGGAAAAGGGCGCTAGGTATTTTAATCAAAAGTGAACTTTGTCGAAAACGCTCCAAATTTCCCATACAGTTTTGTTTAGGTATGTTTAACAATGTCCCGTAGTTTTTCCGCTAAGCTTCGCTTCGTTTTCGAGATATTGCGTATGCAGAAAAACCACTCGGTTTTCCTAGCGGCGTCTTTATGAACGAAGCAAAAACCAGCGACAAAAATACAGGACCACGTTTTTCTATTACATTGAAGACCGCATGCAAAAATTCAAGCCCTTTCGCGAAAATTTTTTTTTTCACCCAAATCGTCACTTAGCATGGTTTTGCACTCACCCCTTCAATGCTCCCTCATCATAGGCCTGCAATGCGTGCAGAGAGCTTTATAATGCTCCCTCATCATAGGCCTGCAATGCGTGCAGAGAGCTTTATTGAAGGGGTGAGTGCAAAACCATGCTAAGTGACGATTTGGGTGAAAAAAAAAATTTTCGCGAAAGGGCTTGAATTTTTGCATGTGGTCTTCAATGTAATAGAAAAAGGCGGCCCTGTATTTTTGTCGCTGGTTTTTGCTTCGTTTTCGAGTTATAACGTACGCAAAAATACTTGGCTTTTCCTAGCCATGTCTTTAGGAGTTTATTTGTTGAACAGCAAACAGGCAGACTGTTTATAGTGTATGAAGTCAAAATCAAATCTCACAGCATATATAGAGCGGAAATCTGGGAACAGATTGTTTACATCGGCTATTGTGACGTGAGCACAACACGTGAATCGATCGAGCGGCAAACGAAATACCATCGAACTAAAAAGAGATGTGCCGCATTAGAGCTCTGTCAACTAATATCTTAAGCATTGTGTTAAAGTACCTTGTGTGCCTGCCTGGTGGTTGAGAGGCATCATTAAGCCTCGATAAACCCGTAAGTCATCAGCACGTTTTAAAGAATCAAAATGTGTTCTGAAACTTCGAAGGTAGCTGATATACCGTAATCGTGTTATCGGCGTTCGAAGTCAGATCGAGCCAGGCAGCAAAGTCCAAGAGCAGTTCTTGCCCAAGAAAAATACCCTCTCGTGAGTTGTGGCCCATTTGCCAAGCGTTGCTAGTGTCAAAGTTTGGAAAGCGAGAACTGGTTTTTGACTTATAAAATTTGTCTTGTATCGACCGCCATGTTTTCCCGCGCACGAGGTGTAAAGACCCTTCCCGGCATGCATTGCGATCACGTTCTGCTCGCGTTTCTCGAACTGGTAACTAGATTGTTTCGGCTTTTTTCATTTAAAGATAATAATGGCCAACAAGTAGCGATCGATTGTAACATAGATCTGTGATCCAGGTTGCTTTGATTTTATTTCATATCGGCATGATTTGTAGTGTTTTGAACTTCTGGGATCAGCGGACATGCAGATGTATGGAGACCCGTACGTTGCGCAGAAGGGTTAATTTGTTAAACTGTTAGGCGGTGCGTGACATAAAGCTACGATCGCGTTGGTCGAAAAATATGTATTTATCTCGTGATTTTTAGCCATTTAAGACGTTGCTGTATTTGGAAAAGTGCTGATTTGATGTTTATTTGTTCAGTGCAGATAGTCATTGTCCCAGATAACCAAAGTAAGTTCCAGATGTTAACACTATTTTCCGGCCGCCATATTTTACCTATTTAAACCTGAAATCAACATTTTTGAGCTTATACGTTGCGTGAAATTAACATTTTGCTGTTTTCTAAGTGAAATCAACATCCTTGCCGTCACGCGTTACGTGAAATCAACATTTTTACCTATTTAGACCTGAAATCAACATTTTTGAGCTTATACGCTGCGTGAAATCAACATTTTTCTGTTTTCTAAGTGAAATCAACATCCTTGCCGTCAAGCGCTAACGTGAAATCAGCATTTTGACCTATTTAGACCTGAAATCAACATTTTTGAGCTTATACGCTGCGTGAAATTAACATTTTGCTGTTTTCTAAGTGAAATCAACATCCTTGCCGTCACGCGTTACGTGAAATCAACATTTTTACCTATTTAGACCTGAAATCAACATTTTTGAGCTTATACGCTGCGTGAAATCAACATTTTTCTGTTTTCTAAGTGAAATCAACATCCTTGCCGTCAAGCGCTAACGTGAAATCAGCATTTTGACCTATTTAGACCTGAAATCAACATTTTTGAGCTTATACGCTGCGTGAAATTAACATTTTGCTGTTTTCTAAGTGAAATCAACATCCTTGCCGTCACGCGTTAACGTGAAATCAGCATTTTGACCTATTTAGACCTGAAATCAACATTTTTGAGCTTATACGCTGCGTGAAATCAACATTTTGCTGTTTTCTAAGTGAAATGAACAACCTTCCCGTCACGGGTTAACATGAAATCAACATTTAAACCTTTTTTGACCTGAAATCAACATTTTTGAGCTTTTACGTTGCGTGAAATTGACATTTTGCTGCTCTCTAAGAGAAATCAACATCCTTGCCGTCGCGCGTTAACATGAGTCAACGTTTTAACCACTTTTGACCTGAAATCAATAAATTTGAGCTTATATAAGTTGCGTGAAATTGACATTTTGCTGGTTTCTAAGTAAAATCAAAGTCCTTGCGGTCGCGGCGGGCCGATCCTTTGTTATAATAAACCGAGGCGAGACTTCGACTTATAACAAAGGCTTGGCTTGGCTATTATAACAAAGGGTCGGCTCTGTTTATCATAACAAAGGCCCGGCTTCGTTTATTTGAAGACCTCGGCGGGAAAAGGGCGCTAGGTATTTTAATCAAAAGTGAACTTTGTCGAAAACGCTCCAAATTTCCCATACAGTTTTGTTTAGGTATGTTTAACAATGTCCCGTAGTTTTTCCGCTAAGCTTCGCTTCGTTTTCGAGATATTGCGTATGCAGAAAAACCACTCGGTTTTCCTAGCGGCGTCTTTATGAACGAAGCAAAAACCAGCGACAAAAATACAGGACCACGTTTTTCTATTACATTGAAGACCGCATGCAAAAATTCAAGCCCTTTCGCGAAAATTTTTTTTTTCACCCAAATCGTCACTTAGCATGGTTTTGCACTCACCCCTTCAATTATTTACATACCAGGTATGTGACAACAGTTGAATAACCCCAGATAATACTTAATTCTGTGTACTCTTTTAGATCGTTGGAAATCAACCTCAGCTCTGTCGTCAGCAACTATTTCTACAGAAACACAACTAAAATCAAGAAGTCATTCTACATTGTCAATTGCATCTACTTTTGCAGCTACTAACAAGAGGTAATAGCAAACAGTCTTCAAGATTACTGATCTTTATTTTTGCTCCACTTACAACATCAATGCTATAGTCTCAATCTAGTGATGTAATGGGGACCATTTGTTAAGCAGCAATTCACTATCTAATTCTTAGTCAAAGAACTTTGTCAAAGAATAGTGGAACCCCCAAAATTAAAAAAAAAGATGACATATCATTAACACGCTGACTTGGCCTCAGAATGTAGGAAATCCCATTTCTGGGACCTCAGTTTTAAAAATTATCCAGGGGAGGATGCCATAGACCCCCCCAGAGGGGACCAGCTTTGTCAGTGGTAGTAGTGGGGGATCACACGGTGATTATTGGTGGTACCTATCTTGACCCACCACTGAGGAGCTGAGAAACTGGTAGAGATCAGAGTATGGGCAATACTATATGATTATTTGTTCACAACCTGCACTCTTCTTTCCTCTGCATGATATAGAAATAACAATTTTGTTTTTCATCAATAATGTTCAGATGTTCAGACATACTAGAGAGGAGTAACACCAATGATGATGATGATGAAGATGATGGTTTTGACACAGAGGAATTTGATTCAGATATTAGTGACGAGTCACCGACCAATGAACCAGAGCAGTCTGAATACAATACACAGTACACACAGCCTGTGGTAAGGACACAGTGTACATTCTACTCAACTTAATTCACGCTTATACAGTATGAAACGATGAGAAGTTATGCTTTGCCCTGCAAATGTTATGTTAGTCCATCAGAGGTTATCCTCCAGCATTGTGTCAGCGCGCCCTTGATCTGGGGCAATGGGGCAGGGGGAGGGGGGCACTCTACAAAATTTTATACAGGGAGGCTCTGCCTGAGGTCCAACCCTTTACCTTTTTGAATACCATTTTGACAGAAAAAGTTCTGCACCCCTTTCACGTAATTAATAGTTAGTTTATTGTGACTGAAAAGCCCTGTTAAAGGGAGTTCCAATAAAGTATGTATGTATGTAGGTATGTATGTACTTTTTTATTGAAAAAGGCACTCCTTTCACATACCAACTTAAGAACACTGCATCCCTTTTCTAAAGCCTTAAAATGAAGTTAATGATGTAGTGCTTAATAAATTAAATGATACAGCCTCAAGGTGCGTCTGTTCAAAATATTTTAATTTAAGCTCCTTTTAAGTACCTAAATACCAGATTTCCCTACCCTTTTATATCCCTCAACTTGTGAAATCCCTACCCTTTTTGAAACCTGCAGAAGAAGGTGTCCCTTCTGGGTGGGGCCCAACCATATTGCTCCACCCCCCCCCCCCCAACCCATGCCTAACAATTCTCCAGTACTCGTTTCTAACATAGGCATGCTACTGCAATATAGCCATTTGCACCCATTGCATGCAAACAATGTAAAAACATTCACCTTTTAATTACGTTTTGACTGCCAAGTGGAGACAAGTAAATTGTCTGCCACAGACTACAACATGATGACCCCAAGTAGGGTTAAGCACCAGGACTCTTGATCTTGCAAATGCACTTTTTTATAAAGTGAGTGAATGAGTACTGCAAAGATCTTTGTACAGTGCTTGATTAATAGATGAAAATATTAACCAGCCAGACACAACCTAGGGGGATCTTTTGAAGCATCATCGGTTTGAATTGTTTTGCTTGTATCTGAGATGTCTCTTGTGCCCAAAAAATGGAGCTGTAGTACAAGAAACTTTTATATTGATGTTCCTTCTGAGGTTATTTGGCCCTGGTTAATTGAGACTGCTGTTGCATTGTTTTGGTAATTTATTTGCTCCCTGTTTTACAGAGTACAACAGAGTATAACACACAAGATGTTCCACGTAAAGGATCAGTGTACTGTGCTGTCGCTGGCTACGACGCTGTGGAGAACACAGAGGTGTGAAATTCAAGGATACAACCATTTCAATGAACTAGCTGAAAAAAATTCTTTAACACAGTTTTCATTTTAAACCATTTCTCATTTCCTAGTATATGGGGATAATTTGAAAATGATGATGATGACATTTAGCTCTAACAACAATTCTACAATGGTTTTAAGTTGACTTTATGAGAATTGTCTTGCCACACTGATGCCTGTTATTCCTCCTTTTGAATCTTTCAGACAACAGGCCTGCTTCTCTCAGCTTTAGGCAACCTATCTGCTCTGACAGATCTCGGAGACTCTAAAGATGATGCAGAATCACTATTAGAGCAACTTAAAGAATTTACAAATAAGAGTATGGTGAGTGGAAAGGTCCTGGAACTCTTGTTAAAAAGAAAAGTTGTTTATTATTATTAATTAAAACTACTTCTCTTTTTAACTATAACATATCTGATCTTCCCTCAGCTTAAACACTTTTCAAAAGGTTCCATATGGTTACTATTATTATTTAGTGCTAGCCAAATCAAAATCCTTTTATTCACAGACTTTGTTCACAGAACACAACAGTGTAAAAGAGAGGAGGAGATACGTTAAGTTACAGATTTGTCAATCAATTTAATCTGACAGTTGATTTTAAGAAATATTAAGTTTCTTGACAGAGACTGATGAGAACTATAGGTTACCACTGGAATGCATTTTGTTATAATTTAAAGTTTTTACACTAACTGTGCATTGTTATTGCTTGGAATAATTAGCTTTTATATTGGTCAACTTTTCCTTGTATGGTGAACTCATATCATAAGTAAAGTCCTGAGCGTGACATTAATTTGCAAGGCTCATCATATAGACTGGGTCCGACATACCATGGATCTATTTTAGATAAGTGCCTGTCTTTTCCCTTCACAGTCATTAATTAAATAAATATTTCTTTCATTGATATTATTTATTCTTTTTCTAAAATTTTTAAATCCACAGGAACTTCTTGACAAAGCCAAAGGTTTAGTTGCCAAGGGACTGAAAATGATAGACTCAAATGAACAAGCAAAGGATTCCATCAAGATGAAATGTGACGAAATAAGGGAGCTCTGTGGCAAGTTTGACAAGGTGGCACAAAAGAGAGAAGATGATTTAAAGAAAGCAATGGATATACACGAGTGTCTGGAAATGGTAAGTCATTGTTATTTGATTTAGCTTCTGATCAGGTCTATTTAAGATATTGCAGTTAAGCATATACTCTTTACCGCTTGATACTATAGGAGTTACCAAAGAGGAAATATAACTGCGAGTTGTAAATTGGCATCTGTGTTTTCTGAAACAGTTATTTTCATGTTATTTTTCTGTAGGTCAACAAGTGGTGCAAGACAGGTGTAGATCTTTTAGCATTACAGCCCATAGACAGATTTCAGTCATCGGAAGGTGCTGAGAAAGCACTGGATGAAATTGATAACTTCCTGAAGAGTCCACAAGGGATGAACATGGTAAAGGTTCGGAAAATGACGCCCACAAGTACTGCTCTTGGTAATAAAACACTGATCAGCAAGGTCAAAGACAGCATGAAGAGAATCAGTGAGGTCAATGATATGATGGCCAAGCGTGAAACCAGGTTAGTAAATTGTGTGTTATTTTTTAGAAGATATTTCATCTAGTGCCCCACACACACAGTGCTTAAACTTGGGTTGCTCAGGTAGGGTACTTATTCAAGACAGGATACGTATTAATAAATGTTATTTTCATTTTGTCATCTCTGAAGTGCCTAAACTACAAAGCATGAAATTGGTTATTATAAATAAAAAAATATTCATGGATTCAGTTTGCTGTAAATTATTGATCAATTTCAAATCAATTTCAAACTAAAACTAAAACAAACTCAATACAGGGCTTATGCAGTGGAATAAGGGCGCTTATTTCGAAATGACAACCCAGGCATTTTATTTGGGGGAGGGGGAGCTTTTAGGAAGAAGGTCAAAACACTGCTGTGATGATATTACTTACAGTGCATGTAAACTCTAACATTTGGAGTAATCTAGAGAGAATCTTGATCTCTATTCTTCTGTGAGATGATATTATTATGTATTACATGATATACAGTAAATGATTGTATCCAAAATGTAAAATTTTAGATGAGGCTTGGGAACTCATAAAAGTGCTAAATAAATGTGTCTCTTTCTGCATTTGTTAGCCTGAAGAAACTTGTTGTGAAGCGTCCAGTACAGCCTGTATCAGCAATACCTGCTAATCAGGCTTCCAATCCCGAAGATCAAAAAGATTCCAAACGTAAACCAAGTACTACTCTCAAGAGCCCAGGTCAGTGTGCCTGGTACAAAATGTAATTTTCAAAATTGTGAATAGACCAATTTTGTTATATTAAAATTCAGCCTAAAGCAATAAACCTCAGTACAAGGCTCTGGGTAATAACTACAGAGTTTGTGGGGTTCATTCCCCAGAGCCTCGTGCTGAAGTCTATTGTGTTAGGCTGAATTTTAATACATCGAAATTGGTCTATTGAAGAAAAGTTATTCAAAGTGTAAAAGGAGAAACCTGATTCTTTCCGAGGAGGTAATTAAGATTAGTACATGTAGAATTATGCATAATTTTCCGATTAATTCCTTTATGTTACCCAGTTTACAAACATGGGTTCCAATCATGAGTTAACATAAACATAAGCATCCATATTTACATCATGGTTCCCTTTTTACAGTTCAGTTCCGCCGGGAATGTAAGAAGTCAACTACTCCTGAATCAACCAAGCGGCCAGTGTCCATTGTGTTGACTGACAGTCTTCAGCCACAAGGAGGTGTCTGTTCATCAGTTTCTGAGCCTAGTATGCAGGTGGGTTTACCCAAAGCAGATGAATTTATCTTAATGCATGGTAAACCGGACGTGTAATGTTAGATCATGAATCATGCAGAATTTGATACTTATTCAAATCATGTTTTCTTGTGGAATATTCATGCTTAGATGCAAACGTTTCCCACCCCTCCTTACCTTCTTTCTTCTCACCCTTTCTTCTCTCAGGACCACACACCTCCATCCCTCCATCCCTTCTCTCAAGACCACCCACCTCCCTCCCTCCTTCTTTCTCTCAAGACCACCACCTCCATCCCTCCATCCCTTCTCTCAGGACCACACACCTCCATCCCTCCATCCCTTCTCTCAAGACCACCCACCTCCCTCCCTCCTTCTTTCTCTCAAGACCACCACCTCCCTCCCTCCTTCCTTCTCTCAGGACCACACACCTCCATCCCTCCATCCCTTCTCTCAAGACCACCCACCTCCCTCCCTCCTTCTTTCTCTCAAGACCACCACCTCCATCCCTCCATCCCTTCTCTCAGGACCACACACCTCCATCCCTCCATCCCTTCTCTCAAGACCACCCACCTCCCTCCCTCCTTCTTTCTCTCAAGACCACCACCTCCATCCCTCCATCCCTTCTCTCAGGACCACACACCTCCATCCCTCCATCCCTTCTCTCAAGACCACCCACCTCCCTCCCTCCTTCTTTCTCTCAAGACCACCACCTCCCTCCCTCCTTCCTTCTCTCAGGACCACACACCTCCATCCCTCCATCCCTTCTCTCAAGACCACCCACCTCCCTCCCTCCTTCTTTCTCTCAAGACCACCACCTCCATCCCTCCATCCCTTCTCTCAGGACCACACACCTCCATCCCTCCATCCCTTCTCTCAAGACCACCCACCTCCCTCCCTCCTTCTTTCTCTCAAGACCACCACCTCCCTCCCTCCTTCCTTCTCTCAGGACCACACACCTCCATCCCTCCATCCCTTCTCTCAAGACCACCCACCTCCCTCCCTCCTTCTTTCTCTCAAGACCACCACCTCCATCCTCCATCCCTTCTCTCAAGACCACCCACCTCCCTCCCTCCTTCTTTCTCTCAAGACCACCACCTCCATCCCTTCTCTCAGGACCACACACCTCCATCCCTCCATCCCTTCTCTCAAGACCACCCACCTCCCTCCCTCCTTCTTTCTCTCAAGACCACCACCTCCATCCCTCCATCCCTTCTCTCAGGACCACACACCTCCATCCCTCCATCCCTTCTCTCAAGACCACCCACCTCCCTCCCTCCTTCTTTCTCTCAAGACCACCACCTCCCTCCCTCCTTCCTTCTCTCAGGACCACACACCTCCATCCCTCCATCCCTTCTCTCAAGACCACCCACCTCCCTCCCTCCTTCTTTCTCTCAAGACCACCACCTCCATCCCTCCATCCCTTCTCTCAGGACCACACACCTCCATCCCTCCATCCCTTCTCTCAAGACCACCCACCTCCCTCCCTCCTTCTTTCTCTCAAGACCACCACCTCCCTCCCTCCTTCCTTCTCTCAGGACCACACACCTCCATCCCTCCATCCCTTCTCTCAAGACCACCCACCTCCCTCCCTCCTTCTTTCTCTCAAGACCACCACCTCCATCCCTCCATCCCTTCTCTCAGGACCACACACCTCCATCCCTCCATCCCTTCTCTCAAGACCACCCACCTCCCTCCCTCCTTCTTTCTCTCAAGACCACCACCTCCCTCCCTCCTTCCTTCTCTCGAAAGCACCCATCTCCCTTCCTCCTTCCCTCTTTCAAGACCACCCACCTCCTTACCTCCCTTCTCTCCACACACACACCTCCCTTTCTTTTTTGCCTTTTTTCAGCTGTCATTCATTTACAAGACAGTTTTTCATTATTTATTAGAGAGACATTGTGGATGGTACTGACAGCCCAGAAGCTGGCAGGAAGCGGATACAAGTCATGAGAGAATTGATTCAAACAGAAAAAGACTATGTCAATGACTTAGAATGCATTGTCAATGGATACGTTAAGGAATTTGCGCGAGCTGGAAGCAAGATACCGGCTGATTTACGTGGGAAGAAAAACATAATATTTGGAAACATTGAACAGATTTATGAATTTCACAGCAGTGACTTTTTACTTGAGCTTGAAGCATGCCAAGATCAGCCTTTTCTTGTGGGTGCTGCATTCATCATGAAGAGCAATGAATTTGAAATGTATGCAACATATTGTAAGAACAAACCAAGTTCTGAGGCTCTAAGAATGGACTACATTAATTTGCCTTTCTTCAAGGTAACATACACTTAATGTGGAAGGTTCTTGAAGGTGTGGTGGTCAAATATGTTTGATTCTAGATCGAGAGGTCCAGGCCTAGGTTGGACCTGTGGCTAAGGCAAGACACGTCAGTCTCACAGGGCATCTCTCTTTCCTGGAGTATAGATGGGTTGCGGTGAACTGTCACGATTGCAATTTAATGCCAGGGAGTACTAACCTCTGATGGGCAAGCATCCCATTCATGGGAGTACATCTAACAACACTCCAAATTCCTTCATGCTACGTCAAACGTACATTGTGATGCCACTCCTTTCCTAATTATGTTAATTGTAATTATTATTTAATTTTTTTTAATACTTTTACTTTTTTTTTGATACTTTAATACTTTTGTAGCATTTTTAGGTCGGATCCAACATTTTTTAAGGTTTTAATTATTGTTATTTGTTTCCAAAAGGTCTAGATAGCAGCAGACATGTAAAGATTTTAAGGAAAACGACCACTTTTTTAAGTTTAAAAGACATGTTTCAACAGAACCTCTGTCATCTTCAGTTGAATGAATGATTACAAAGCAAGTTGAATAATAAGTAGGCAAAAATGCTAATTAAGACAAATAGTAACAACAGAACATGAAAAGGTGTAAATTAAACGGATAATTTTAGATTTACATGGTGTAATTGCTGATTGAGGCAAGGTAGTTCTTTTTGAATATGGATAGCCTCCTTTATCTTGAGTTGAAAGCTGGTAGTGGTGTGATCTAAAATATGAAAGCAGTCTATTGTGTTCAGTGTTCAGTGTTCAGTTGTTCTTTTGGCGCCGCACATCCCAACTGAACACTGTGCTACAGACACTTTTACTTTTGTACAGGACATTCAATCTTTATCTATGTTTGGTAAATTTATGGTTTCCTTCGATGTGGAAAGTCTCTTTACTAACATACCTCTTGAGGAATGTATTGACCTGGCGGTCAATTACATTTCCGAGGGCAATCCTGACCTTAAGTTAAGTAAACCTGAACTTAGAAGCCTTTTCACTGTAGCCACCACCCAGACCCATTTCTTATTTAACGGTTCTTTCTATGACCAAATTGACAGTGTGGCCATGGGGTCTCCCCTTGCTCCTGTATTAGCCAATCTTTTTATGGGACATCATGAAAAACTATGGTTGGAAAATTTTCAATGCTCTAAAATTTTATTTTATCGTAGGTATGTTGATGACACTTTTTGTTTATTTCACTCGGAGCACGATGCTGTTATATTTTTTGACTACATTAACTCTAGGCACCCCAACATAAGGTTTACTATGGAAAAAGAACTTAATCGCAAATTACCCTTTCTAGATGTTCTTATTGATAATAGTGACACTAATTCCTTCCTAACTAGGGTTTACCGTAAGAAAACCTTTACTGGGTTATTAACTAATTATTTTAGCTTCACCTCGTACGCATACAAAGTAGGTCTCATTAGGACTCTTGTTGACAGGGCCTACAAGATCAACAACACTTGGTTGGGGTTACACGCGGATATAACCAAGCTTACTGAAATTCTCAAAAAGAACCTTTTCCCTGCCCATTTAATTGAAAAAGTGGTTAACCGTTACATCACTGGGGCCCATAGCAATCATTGTCCCCGGGGCTACCCCCTTACCACCTCGCCCATGTTTTACTTTAAGCTGCCGTACATAGGCCATTTTTCTGTCATCACTCAGAAGAAGATTCGACACTTAATCAAGCGCTATTGTAATGATTTAAACTTCAAATTAGTTTTTTCTTCCTTTAAGATAGGTAACCTTTTTGTTGTGAAAGACCTGATCCCCGGCGGGCTTCGTTCACGTGTAGTTTATAAGTTTACATGTGTGGGCTGTAATGCCTGTTATGTCGGCGAAACCTCCCGACATTTTTCCACATGCGTACGTGAGCACTTAGCCGTTGATAGGGCCTCTCACATCTTCAAACATCTTCAGAATTCTGAACGTTGTCGCTCATTGTGTTCAATAGACTGCTTTCATACTTTAGATCACGCCACTACCAGCTTTCAACTCAAGATAAAGGAGGCTATCCATATTCAAAAAGAACTACCTTGCCTCAATCAGCAATTACACCATGTAAATCTAAAATTATCCTTTTAATTTACACCTTTTCACGTTGTTGTTACTATTAATTTTGTCTTAATTAGCATTTTTGCCTACTTATTATTCAACTTGCTTTGTAATCATTCATTCAACTGAAGATGACAGAAGTTCTGTCGAAACATGTCTTTTAAACTTAAAAAAGTGGTCGTTTTCCTTAAAATGTTATTTGTTTGTTTTACTTACTCTAATTTCCATCCTCTTTTATACAAAATTGATTAATAAAACTGTATTGTGTGATTCTTAACCAGTGCAATGTAAATGTTTATTCTTTTAGGAGTGTCAAGAACACTTGGGTCATCTATTGCCTTTAAGTGCATTTCTTCTTAAACCAGTGCAGAGAATCACAAAATACCAACTGCTGCTGAGAGAGATGATGAAACTGACACTAAGAAACAGCACTGCATATGATGACTTAGAGGTACTTTTTGGACTTTCAGTCAGTAGTATTAAACATTACTACAGCCATGGATGGTTATATCTAAAAGTCTTGGATTCATGTGTGTGTACTTCAAGTTATGGAAATGGTGCCAAACTCTGGCTGTGTGGGTCCAACTGTTGAAATCATTCTTTGGCTCTTAAAATAGTGTAAACTTGCTTTTTTTTCACAGAAAGCTCTTGAAACCATGGAAGGAGTTTTACGCCACGTGAATGATGTAATGCACTCTTGTGGGATTAGAGGTTTTCCTGGTAACCTTGCTGAACAGGGAAAGTTGCTTCTTCAAGATTACTTCATGGTTTGGGAGAGAAACAAAACCTTAAGTATATTGCCATTGAAAGCAGGAAAGCAGCAACAAGTGTTTTTGTATGAAAAGATGATTATCTTTAGCAAGAAGATTGATGTTCAAGAAACTAGCAAAGATGCCGTTGTTTATCAGTACAAGAAGGATGTTAAGGTAATTTTTGCATAGATGTATTCAAATGTGACTTGCAACCTGCTTGTGACACTAATTTGTTGTCTAAATCAATCCTCCAGTGATATTGGCGTCAGGGTTCTCAGCATACTTACCATGTTCATAAGTGAAATTTCACCTTTCATTCCCTTGATATTATCACCCAGTGAGTACCTACATGTACAGGCATTCAAGACCAATATTATAGTACCTCTATAGTGGGCTAGTTGAACCAAATCCTGGGCAGTGATTGGCTACCTGAGGTCAAGATGGTGCCCTCTTGCCCTCTTGCCCTCTTGGGATTACGTGCTGTTTCCCAAGTGCAAAGATCATTTATTTTTTTGGTGTTCTTTGTCCTGTATTATAATTCCTTTATTGACTCTTTCAGCTTGCTCAGTCAAGATGGCTGGATATTAGCCTTGTTCCTTTTTGCATGCTTATGAAACATGCCATAAAAACAACTTGGCCAATTCCAGCCATCTTGACCTCACGTTTGGTCATATTTATGTCCTAATATTAATATTATTATTATGCTGAGTCAGATATTTATTATTTTTCAACTGTTTAGACATGTGATGTGGGATTCACTGAAACACTGCCAGCTGCACCTGAAAAATTTGAGCTGTGGCTGAATGGAAGATCAGAAGTATTTGTCATGCAAGTGAGTAAATATCTCTTCCATGCCACATACTTAAATTAACTAGCTCGTCTATTCTAATGATGCTAATCTATAGCTAAAGGCTATATTTTGGGGATTCCAAAGGTTAGGAGAATGGGTCTGTCATCTTTTGATTATTTCTATCCAATTGAATCTCACTCAAGCAACCTTTTTTTGTGGGGGGTGTGGTGGCCTCATGGTTAGTGCACTCGACTCCAAAGTGAGCAGTCCAGGTTTGAGCCATGGCCAGGGACATTGTGTTGTGTTCTTGGGCACAACACTTTTAATTACTCTCACAGTTCCTCTCTCCACCCAGGTGTATAAATGGGTACCGGCAAATTTAATGCTGGGGGATAACCCTGCGATGGACTAGCATCCCATCCAGGGAGGAGTAGAAATACTCCTAGTCGCTTCATGCAACAGAAACCAGGATAAGTTCTGGCCTGATGAGCCACTTTGCCTTTAACCTTACCTAAGTGACCTTTTAGGATTTAAAAAAACCAGTCATATCTTGAACTGATTGCTTGCAAGATTGAAATCTGGATGGTGACCAGTAACTGAAGAGCTAGAAGTTGGTCGTTTATGAGAGCTTTCAACTTGCCAAACAGATCATTATGTAACACAGTCTACATCCCAATACTGAAATCTATCATGTCTTTGAATTCAAGTGGGAGTGGTGTATAGTTTTACTACCCTGTGCTGTCCAGGGATGTATCCAGCTTAGAAAACACAAAGCTGACTTATTAACAAGCCTATAGCTGGCTTTTCTGGCTTCGGCAACTTCAAAGGTTACCCATGGCATGTCTTATTTTTGTTTTTGTGTCAATTTAAGTTCTCTTTCAGTCCGGAAATGCCGGGGTGTCTGATTAAAATCTTTGTCTCAGGGGTATCCTGCTTTTAAAAAATAAAGAACATTGAAAAATTGGTAATCTTCAAGTTGACATTTTTTAGTTACAAAATGGCTCTATGTATTTCATCTTTCAGCCTCCATCTATGGAAGTAAAGAAACGTTGGGCAAAGGAAATTACAAATCTTCTGCAGTCCCAATTCAATCAAGTGACAGGTAATGTGAGAACTTCTCAGTTATTGATATAGGCTTTTTTGTGTTTCATTCCTTCTTTTTTAACAGTGTGACCATGGGCCGAGCGCAGTTCGTGTTCTACACGTTGTTTATTTATTTATTTATTTATTTATTTATTCATTTTTGTTTTGTTTTGTTGGTGACCAGACCCAAACTTCCTCTCGGCCAAATTTTGAATTACGCAACCTGTTATGTTTATTCGCCAAAAGCAGTTTAAACATTAATACACGGACAATGTTATGGATATTAAAATAATTGTATAAAAATATGTTTAAATATATTTCCTTTTGGCTTTATCGAGGTGTTGGATTCGAAGGGAATAATAAATACACTAAAAAGATATTATGTCAGCCATGGAATGCATTGATGTTGCAGCTTTTATTTTCACTACATGACAAATAAGATCGTGTTTACTTTGCAAGTTTATTTTGCCAGAAGCGACAGTCATTAATTTATTTGCAATTTTGCGAGTATTTCTTGTGGGTCTCGGCAAATGAAGTGAATTCTTTGGTTGTTTCATCACAACAAGTTAGAGATTTGAAGAAAAATTAAATATTTGCCGAGGTAAAAAGCATAAACCCTCGGATTGTGTGACTCGCATGACTACTTCAAAGCACAAACAAATTAAATTTTGACTTTTCAGGAAGAAAGCTGTTTATTGAAATTGTTATTAATAGCGTGACACTCGTCTCCTTTTGTATCATTCATGGGCATATCCCGAGCGAACTTCCAGATTAAGACCATTACATCATCATAGATTTCACGAACACTAAGACTGATGGTGCAATAACACATTTTGTGTTGATCAAGTGATGTGTTAACAGTAATCAATGAATCATCAAGGACTGCTTTGGAATGTACACTGCGTTGTGACTGTAGTGTTAACAAAACAGTTACGTTTTAAAAGCGCGGTTATAAGATCTAAAAGATCTTCTTGTTTAGTAATGTTTCTTCATTCAAAAGGTTATTATCCAGACTGAGCTTATTAAAGGCTCTTTAGTACAGTCGGAGTAAAGTAGAATGACTGGGAATTTTACCACTAATGCCTTGGGTGGTGCTTAGATTTTCACTTTTCTTGTTTTAGTGAATTTTTATTAGTTGTCTTGTTTGTGTGAAGTTAAGTATTGAATAATTTTTTTTTTCATCTTTCAGAACAATTTGGGATTCATGGTACGTATCTTATCTTTTGTCAGTGTCAGATCACACACCTTTTATCTAGCTTTCCTCCAATAATTTTGCGTATTTGTTTGGTAACAAGAAAGATTAATAATTATTTACATACCAGGTATGTGACAACAGTTGAATAACCCCAGATAATACTTAATTCTGTGTACTCTTTTAGATCGTTGGAAATCAACCTCAGCTCTGTCGTCAGCAACTATTTCTACAGAAACACAACTAAAATCAAGAAGTCATTCTACATTGTCAATTGCATCTACTTTTGCAGCTACTAACAAGAGGTAATAGCAAACAGTCTTCAAGATTACTGATCTTTATTTTTGCTCCACTTACAACATCAATGCTATAGTCTCAATCTAGTGATGTAATGGGGACCATTTGTTAAGCAGCAATTCACTATCTAATTCTTAGTCAAAGAACTTTGTCAAAGAATAGTGGAACCCCCAAAATTAAAAAAAAAGATGACATATCATTAACACGCTGACTTGGCCTCAGAATGTAGGAAATCCCATTTCTGGGACCTCAGTTTTAAAAATTATCCAGGGGAGGATGCCATAGACCCCCCCAGAGGGGACCAGCTTTGTCAGTGGTAGTAGTGGGGGATCACACGGTGATTATTGGTGGTACCTATCTTGACCCACCACTGAGGAGCTGAGAAACTGGTAGAGATCAGAGTATGGGCAATACTATATGATTATTTGTTCACAACCTGCACTCTTCTTTCCTCTGCATGATATAGAAATAACAATTTTGTTTTTCATCAATAATGTTCAGATGTTCAGACATACTAGAGAGGAGTAACACCAATGATGATGATGATGAAGATGATGGTTTTGACACAGAGGAATTTGATTCAGATATTAGTGATGAGTCACCGACCAATGAACCAGAGCAGTCTGAATACAATACACAGTACACACAGCCTGTGGTAAGGACACAGTGTACATTCTACTCAACTTAATTCACGCTTATACAGTATGAAACGATGAGAAGTTATGCTTTGCCCTGCAAATGTTATGTTAGTCCATCAGAGGTTATCCTCCAGCATTGTGTCAGCGTGCCCTTGATCTGGGGCAATGGGGCAGGGGGAGGGGGGCACTCTACAAAATTTTATACAGGGAGGCTCTGCCTGAGGTCCAACCCTTTACCTTTTTGAATACCATTTTGACAGAAAAAGTTCTGCACCCCTTTCACGTAATTAATAGTTAGTTTATTGTGACTGAAAAGCCCTGTTAAAGGGAGTTCCAATAAAGTATGTATGTATGTAGGTATGTATGTACTTTTTTATTGAAAAAGGCACTCCTTTCACATACCAACTTAAGGACACTGCATCCCTTTTCTAAAGCCTTAAAATGAAGTTAATGATGTAGTGCTTAATAAATTAAATGATACAGCCTCAAGGTGCGTCTGTTCAAAATATTTTAATTTAAGCTCCTTTTAAGTACCTAAATACCAGATTTCCCTACCCTTTTATATCCCTCAACTTGTGAAATCCCTACCCTTTTTGAAACCTGCAGAAGAAGGTGTCCCTTCTGGGTGGGGCCCAACCATATTGCTCCACCCCCCCCCCCCCCAACCCATGCCTAACAATTCTCCAGTACTCGTTTCTAACATAGGCATGCTACTGCAATATAGCCATTTGCACCCATTGCATGCAAACAATGTAAAAACATTCACCTTTTAATTACGTTTTGACTGCCAAGTGGAGACAAGTAAATTGTCTGCCACAGACTACAACATGATGACCCCAAGTAGGGTTAAGCACCAGGACTCTTGATCTTGCAAATGCACTTTTTTATAAAGTGAGTGAATGAGTACTGCAAAGATCTTTGTACAGTGCTTGATTAATAGATGAAAATATTAACCAGCCAGACACAACCTAGGGGGATCTTTTGAAGCATCATCGGTTTGAATTGTTTTGCTTGTATCTGAGATGTCTCTTGTGCCCAAAAAATAGAGCTGTAGTACAAGAAACTTTTATATTGATGTTCCATCTGAGGTTATTTGGCCCTGGTTAATTGAGACTGCTGTTGCATTGTTTTGGTAATTTATTTGCTCCCTGTTTTACAGAGTACAACAGAGTATAACACACAAGATGTTCCACGTAAAGGATCAGTGTACTGTGCTGTCGCTGGCTACGACGCTGTGGAGAACACAGAGGTGTCCTTTCAGGAGGGAGACACTCTGGAACTGCTGAGGGTTGGACAGGAGGGGTGGTGGTTTGCACGGCACACAGGAACTGCACAGGAGGGCTGGGTTCCAGCAAGTTATTTAACCTAGCAAGGAGGGACAAGTTCATGACATACTCAGTTTTTTTGTGTGTGTAGACTACACATTTATAAATAAAGTGTTTATGACTGCAACATTTTGGATGATAGTTAGACCAGTTATGTTTTAATTTCAGCTTCTAACTTATTTAAAGTAAATGTACTAGCTTCTAAAGGAACTATTTCAGGAATGATGCACTGCGAAAAGATTGGCCGATATTTACAAATATTGTCAGTCTTCACTTTCTCAGTCACTACCATGTTGGTTTGTTTGTTCTTCGTTGGTGTTTTTTCTACCCTGGAAAGTGCTATTTTGATATTTTTGATATCATTTGATCATATTCCAAAATAAATGTGACTTAGAATATTTTGGCATTGCTCCTTTAAGTCTTTAACTGAAGCTTTTGCTGGATAATTCTCCGATGAAAGATTGCCTTAGGTTTGGGGGTTAGCATTAGAATTTAATTAGGAATTTAATATGGCTTAGTGGAATTTACAAATTACTTTGAAAAAGGGGTTTAAAATAGCATGTGAAAGTAAATAATTATTTATCTTGCAATGTACAAAAATATGTACATCTCAGGACCGCCATGTATGTACACAGACTGTAAAACAGTTCTGTCCCCTTTAGGTCTCCTCCCTCCCATAAAATATCTTGTCTGTTGATCAGCATGAGGTGATATAATTATGTAAATGGTTACGACATATTCAGCATTACACTTTGTTGGTTCTGCTTATTAAAGAAATTGATCAGGAGGCTTCTTTTTGTTTACATATAGCTTGATGCATTGAAACACTACAAACTTTGGGAGAATTCATTTAAAGTACCTTGTGGATATAAACTCTCCTTAATTATTTCTGGTGTTTGCAACAGGTTATGTGAACACTTATGCCTTAACATAGTCTTGTTATCAAGGTGATATATATATATATATATATATATGATTAAGTTTCTGATAATAAGCTTAGTGTATTCAAAATTAATAGGATGTTGGGGTAATTTTTAAAGTTACCAATCTCGTTAATAAGATCCTGTAGCTTTAAATTAACCATTTCTGATTGGTCAGAGAATTAGAGACTCTTCCTAAGAATCATGCTTCCTCAACTATGAAAGTCGATGTTCTAAACTGAAAGTAGCATATCAAGTTATATATTAAATATTTTGTGAAATTAATAGTAATTATTTTCTTACACCTGTTTTTATTTTTGATTTTTGTCTTCTCATGTTCCATACAAATGAGAGAGAATATGTAATCATGATTTCTCATCAAATAGCTTTGACAGGTTATATGTTCATAGTAAAAATAGTGTTCTCAAATAAATAGTTCAGATTTTGGGTAACTTAAACTTTATAATAGGCTATCTGAACAAGAAAACTTAAAATCAAAAAAATAATATTAGCAAACTTTTAACAGTTTACAAGGCACACACCCTTTCCCCACATAGGCTCCAGTGAACAGATTTTATTCACAAGGCCAGTTTTTTCCTTGCCATAAAAGATGCAGGTTCAACATGAAAGCTCTTATGCTAATGAAGTAGCTTTTCAGGGAAACACCATGCAGATATCTTTTGGAGATTTAAGGTTTACCTACTTTTACAGGGGAGGTGCTAGCAACATCTAAATATCATTATTTTTCAATGGGGAGTTTTTGTAAGTTGGTCCATTACTTAAATTCACTGGGAATGACAGCAAGCAATTGGTAAATTTGGTGGGACATTAGTCTGATAGATACTCTTATAGGAAACAAAAGCAATCTTTGAGAATTTATTTCAGGGGTTTTGGTAGAAATTACATTTGTATAGCTTTGTGTTTAATAATGAATATAATTCTACTTTCTACAATTCTAGTATTTCTAGTTTTGGTCCCTTGACTTGTAACAGATGTGCTCAGATTATGTAATAAATATTTATTGGATTCTTTTCTTGAGTTAAACTTAGGAAAAATACACAGTAACAGAAGTGGTGATTAGTTGTTGTCTCCAAGCTACCTGTAAAGTACAGTATAAAAATTAATATTATAATTTGAAAATAAAGCAGCTTACTCAAAATCATGGTATGGTTTGGTCTTAACATGTAATTGTTAATTGAACTATAGACCAGCTTCTTTGTTTGTAGCTCCATTTCAAATTATGTGATCGTGCTATGTAGAATTGTTCAATTTGTGATGTTATATAAACTATGGTTGTTATACTCATGTATGGTTGACGGGGAAAACACTAAGTTAGCTCTTGATATTACAACATAGCCAGCTTTTCTGGCTTTTCTGGCCTTGTACCTTAAAAGTTACTGTAAGTCTTTTTTCAAAGTGAAATTTCAGTTGGTGATGTGCTCTCTTTCGGCTAGTGAAATCGGGTCTATACCCCTAGCTTGACGCTAGTCTCTGTCAGTAAACAAATATTTCATGGCAACAGTGCTGTTTCACATCAGATGACGGCACAGCAAGTTATCTCTACTCAAGATTTAATGATAAAAGAACTGTAAGTCTCCTAAGTAATGCAAGTACGACAAGGTTGACCTGGTCTGTTTTGCTGCAGGCCTTGCTTGCTATGAGTGTCAAATGTAAACAGTATTATTTTTCCATTCTCTTTTTATCATCAATAATGAAAAAATTACAATGGTTGGCAATAATGGTGATGGTGATGGCAGACTGTCTGACTAAGTAGTCTAATTAGCTATTGTAGCTAAGAAACCATTCTGGTATTGAAGGCACAACCACACACTTTCTTGATTAACTGCTGAACTGGGATTGATCCTTTGCTTTGGTTTGATCACATCCCACTGCAAGCTGTCATAGTCAGATGGTGTGGTAGTAATTTGAGCCATTTCAAGGCTATTTAGTTCAAAGTGTTCAAAACCCTATGATCTGATCAATTGGTTTGTACATCCATTCATCCTGACTAATCTGAGTTAACTCTTGTCTTAATTTGGTGAGGGTCTGTTCATGTATCTCTGAAACAAAACAGGGAGAATATAAATTAATACTGTTTGGCAAAATGGATTCAAGTTAAAATGAACAAAACAAACAACAGGTATTTGGGCTTGATGTTGAGTTATTTTTAGTTAATATCTGTTTTGAGAATTTCTAGGTACAGCATGAAAGTGGCCACATGTTGAGTGTTTTCAACTTCTGTTTGAAAATATGTTGCTAATGTGAGAAAATCTAACAGAAAACAATAGTAAAATAAAAGAAATATCTCAATGTGTCAAGTTTTTAGCTTGCCTACAAAACTTAAAGGCGCTAGGTCACGCAATTTTAGACAATTTCAGCACTGATCAAATGGTCATAGAATTAACTAAAATATCACAAAAACAGCTCAAAGCTATAGAAGATCTCAAACAAAACACAGGAAAGCCAAGAAGGGACATGGACAAAACTGGAGAGGATTAAAGTGGATTGCATTTGGGTAAATTTGAAAAACGTCGGCCCACCTTTTTTCAAATTTATATCAGTTTATATCAAAATGTCATTTACACAGCTGGGAAATCATTCTCAGTTGTTTTGTGGCCGTGATTTTGCAAATGAAAGACCTTTGCTCTGCCAATTTGACGTTTAGAGCTCATAATTAACAAAATTAAACAAAATTACCTAAAATAGCGTGACCTAGCCCCTTTAATAATTGAAGACACACACCAGACCAAATTGGAATTGGTGTATTGGGGAAAAATCCTTGGAGGAATGAACAAAAGCACGCATTAAACAATATGCACATGATGCCAAGTCCAAGATTTGACTCTGTCCCAAACTGGTGGGAGGTGAGAGTGCACACCACTGCAGCAATCCTACTCCCAAAAAGTATTTCACTACCAAAGCAGTTTAGTCAACTAAACTATAATCACTTTGAGCTTATATGACAGACTAGACTACCTTTCTGAAGACTTTTCAAGTTTGAATCCACCTCAATATCTACTTGAATTCTATTGAGTAAAGCCTCCAAAGCTTCTGTACAGAAAAAAGTTCACAAATTATTAAGATGTGTTTGAGGTAAGCTTACATATAATTTTTACAGTATTGCTGTACAAATTAGGCTCATACTTTGATCAAAAAGAGGCATCAACATTCCCCCTCCCCACCCCCCTGGCATACCCCAAGCATTTGACTGGTCAATGCACTCCGAGGGATGGGAATTTGACAGTAGTGGTTAATACTGACTCCATATGAGGGGTGGGGGTGGATTTGAAAAAGTTGTCTCGTGATCATGGTGAAACATTGTAGAAGACATCTGGAGACAACACTGTTCTTTGTACTTAATCATGTTGTGGATAAAAAAAAACAATCTCTTCAAAAGGTTTGCACAGTGCTCGACGGGAAATGTTAAATCTCACTTGTGAAAAGTCAGTCACTTTTATTTTTTAACAATAAGCTTATATTAAATTAAAATAATCATTTTTGGCATAGTGCAAGTTGAAGTGTTCAAGGGTGATTTCGTTTTTTTTTTTTTCCACTACCGGTAATTATTTTTCCCATCTATGTCCTGCCAGTATGTAGGGGCATTTGATCGCCTAGTATTACCTTCTGCAGTCCTATGATGGCGCGTTTAAACACCATTTTGGTCCGGGGAATACGACTTTGACAGACAGAAACTTCAAACTTCAAATGTCCGGGGGTGTTCCAGGGAGATGTTGTAGTACTTCAAAGTTTCAGTTGTTTCGAAGGAATAGAAAAGTTTTAAATTATGTAAAAGAAGCATCAGCTTGTTGTCACCTGGTGTTTTGCTGTTTTCATCTTGATCGGGAGACCGAAATAAAGCCTTTCTTGTGTCTCTTAGCTGACCTCGATTTGCGCCAGAATCAACGCCCGCCATTTTGAAAATTCGAAAACATTGCTTTCTGAATATGCGCATTAGGTGAAACCGCGGTACTTGTATTTCAGGCTCAAGTAGCCGCTCAGCGCGGCGCTGTCTCGGCGCTCACTTCGAACACAAAAGATTGTTTCTGTTGGTAACCCAGGACAGAAACAGAAATGAATACTTAATTTTCAATCATCCTGTTTAAACATAAACTCTTTAGGTTATGTAGCTTACTGTCAACGATTTTAAACTTCCATGGGGTCTGTTACCCAGTTTGCGTTTGGTGCAGCAGTTGGTGTTGCTCTTTTCATTGGCGCTAACACAGCTCGACGCTACTTTCTTCCGACAACTACAAACGAGACAGAACGAAGGAGTTCTCCAGACGATACTTCACCAAGACCCTCAGAGCAAGTGCACTCGATACATAGCGCCATCACACCGGTGCGCCATAGATCCGAAAGTTCTGACACCGAAGGAAATCCTGTTGTTGTCAGTGAGGACGTCGATGCGAAAGAGGGTCAACATCTTCTCAACCTTCTCTTCAACATTGCCGAAGATCAAGCGAGAAAAGAAGGTTATATTCACCGCGGGATAACTTGTAACTCTTGCCAAGCGAGTCCGATTTGTGGAATTCGTTATAAATGCTCTAGTTGTGTAGACTATGATGTTTGCGAGCGCTGCGAAGCGAGAGATGATCACAACAAAACTCATCTCTTCATCAAGATTAAAATTCCGATGCCTCCGCTAACAAATCCCAGAGCACCTTGTATTAAACCACTTTATCCAGGTGAGATAAATATAAAAATCAAAACAAAAAAATAATGAAAAAGGTACCTCGTATTTTGGGATAATTATGTAGATTTTGTGAACTGTTTTGAGTTCATACTTCATGCTCATTAAATTAAGCTTAATTTCTGGAGATTTTCTCATTTAAACTATTCTTCCTGTTTTCTCTACCTTACATTTCCAGCCACTGAGGCTAAGCAGTGGTTAATGTCATTTACGTCAAATTAACAAGCCCCTGTTTGTAGATGTATTAATTACATGTACTTTACAAAATTAATTACAAAATGTAATTACAAAATATAATTTCTTATGTGATTTAAAACATTGATATACACAGTTGACTAGCATTTCTTATGTGAAATCATAAATTTAATGCAGCAGATTTTTTTTGTTTCCTAGCTGTAATAGCTTTCTAACACATGTACAAATCAGAAAGCTGTGAGTAATTTCATCAATTAGCTTTGACCAATTAATTATGCTGTACACAAAATTTGTGCCTTATTTATCTCATAGTGACGGGTTATCTTATCTTATTGACTTGCAGGCATCAAGAATCACCCTTGTAACATGTCATGGGATGAAATTCAGAGTCTCAGAGAGCAAAGCCACTTTGACCAAGCGGAGATAGAAGCACTTATTGAACAATTCAAAACTCTTGCTACGAAGAAGGCGGGAATTACACAGGACGTGTTTGACAAATGTTTGGGGCCCCTGGGACAGCACAAGAACTTGGTCATGGACAAGATGTTTAAGTTTTATGATCAAAATGGTGATGGTATAATTGACATTGACGAGTTTGTTATAGGTCTATCCATTCTTGTCAAAGGTAGTGAGAAAGAGAAGATCCCCTATGCTTTTGCTGGCTGTGATATAGAGAAAAAAGGCTACATTTCTAAAGACAATCTAAGAAGCATGTTTAAAGCGTACTTTGAAGTCAGCCTGGAGCTAGTTCGTGATGTTGTGAGATCATGTGAAGAGGAAATGATGGCTTCCTTTGATGACTCAGCTGACAAGCCAGTATCAGCAGTATTTAACGCGCCAATTCCAAATGATACAGGTCCTTCCACGTCGAGTGGCAAACCAGCAATGCTGCTGAATAACCCCGGCAGCAGCACTAGTGCTAAAGGAGTTGATGGCAGATGGCCAATCATGGAAGCTATGTCACAGGACGCGATTGATGAGATGGTGAACAACGTGTTCCAGTGCGCTGATACTGACAAGGACGGCAAGATTTCTTTTGAAGAATTTGAAGCTTGGGCAGCAAATGACAACACAATTCTAGCCTGGTTTGAGGCCCTTGGTACAATCTTTTGACTCAAAGTTTAAAGTTTTATATAAATGCTGTATTTATTATACATGTATATTTTATTTATGTCAACATTTTCCTCCAGTTAGCTCTGTTTCTTTACAGTGTTTATTGAAGTGTACACAGAACAGTGAGTTTCAAAATCTGAGACTCACCAGGACACCTAGAACCTTTCATGAGGTTGGAACTGTCTTTGACCCTAAAACTGAGTCATTTTCCTTGCAAATTACTGCTATGTCGTATCTGGTATTAGCAGAAAAAAGTTAGGACTAATGTAATTTAAAGGAGAAGGTCACTCCGAAAAGCTTACTTTTTTTGTCTTCCCCTATAACAAGTAAATGTTCAGCTTTTCCACTCACCCAAGTTTCAGTCTTTGGAGTGCCCGCTATCCTGAAGAAATTTGTCTTGAAAGAAGCGACTTGAATGACGGAATGACCTCACAAAAACGCGGCCTAGCTGCTGAGTACTACAAAATGGCAGCAATGATGTTCAAATTTTGGGCTTCTTTGGAGACGAATTTCATAAGGAAAACCTGCACTTTAGAGACTGAAACTTGGGTGAGTGGCTAAACTTAGTGCAAGGTTTTTATTAGTGTTGACAAAAAACATACCTTTTTTGCGAGTGACCTTCTCTTTTAAGTGTTTTTAAAGAATGAGTGTGAGTTACTCGTAAATAAAATTTTTATCCCATGACTTGGAAGCAGAAATTTGTGGGAAAGGGAGAGAGGAAGGATAAAATTTCAAGATATGGAGAATGAAAAAATCTTTTTAGCTTCTTTCAAGATTTTTTGATAGTTTTACTAATAAAAGTTACATGTAAACAGAGTTTCAGGTACAAAAGACTCTGAGTAGAGTAGAGTATCGGCATGCTTGTAATCTGAATCGAAAGTGGAATGATCTATTATTATCTAATGATGCCCTTTACAGTTGCTTAATTTGAATGAATTCAAATGAACTCCACTTGTAAGATTTACCTGGAAACAAATAATTGATCAGATGATTACTGGAAATACTGGTCACATTGCACAACAATTGTGCGATGTGCCCAGTTGTATATTTCTCAAGACCATTTTGAAAAAATAAACTTGGTAAAATGTTCAGAATTTTTGGGAAGATCTTTATCTCTTGATGAAATTATGAGACTTGTCACAGCAAGGTCCTTACATTTACACATGTTGGGGTGGTGAATGGCACGTAGGAAATAATTATTGTGGGTCTTGTGAGCTTTGATCTGATCTTAAAATCTTGGAATCTTTAGAGTCAAGTTATTGAGTTTTGGACATGTATTTGTCACTCCCTCTTTCTCAGTTTCTTGCAGGGTCACAGTGGGGTCTTGGCATCTCTGTTGAGTCTCCGATTTTTAATACCATTCAGAACCCCTAGCCATGAACTGGTCTCTCTGTGGCCTTCATTTATGGAAATCCATCTGGGGCAGATCTATGGGTGTTCAGAGGTTCAGTTCAACCCCCTATAAAATGAGACATAAAAGCACACTGACTTGGCCTCAGAATGCTTGAAATCCCATTTATGAGGACCTCAATTTTAAACATTTTCTGTGGGAGGATGCTCACAGAACCCCACCACAGGGAACTGCCTTTGGCAGTCCATGTCTTGAGTCCCCTTATCTAAAATACTCTATCTGCCCCGAATCCATTTACATGTAACACTGTTGATATAGACTGCTGTTAATTGTTATAGAACTGCTACATAAGTGATACTTTTACCCAGATTTTTACTCGGATGTAATGAAGAGAACAATATAATTAATCTAGACAAAAATTGTATCATATTCACTCCCTGTTGCTCTCCAACGTAATTTTGTACTGTGCATTTAGTCAGGTCAGAGCATCAATGCAGTTATACTTTCAGCTTCATGAGAATTCTGTGTTGAAAGAACCTGGAGTTGTTTCTCGGTAAAACCTCGTTCAACTCCTTGGATCATGCTTTTAAATAGCCAACTGGTCTGCCTCCCACTAGATGGGATTTTTAAGCGTATTATGTTTGTTTGCAATATTTCTTTCAGTTTAAGTGGCATGCCTGAAAACTAGCTAGTTGTAGCTAAGTGCATCGACCACTATAAACATTCAACAAAGATATCACAAGACAGGACTAAGCAATATTAGTATCACCCAACTAGTGGACTAATGCAAATCCTGCATTTTGATTGGCTACGCTACTAGGGGACTATTAGTAATAGTCATCGAGTAGCGAAATTGGCACCATTGAGCGTGACGCTTTCTTTCTTTTTATTCCCAAATAAATATTTCTTCAACTTGCATTTGCTAACTTTATTATTACCTTTTCTGTCTGACTAGTTGGGTGATACTAAAACAATTAGACCCTTCGCCCTCAAGAGCCACGGGTCAATAGCCCATTTGGCTTCGCGTCATGGGCTATTGACCCGTAGCCCGCAAGGGCTACGGGTCTAATTGTTAACTAGTATGTTTTCTAAGGACTGGCCAACGTAATGTAAGGTATTTCCAATAAAAACAAAGGACGGGGAAAAAATGTAATATTTTTGTGATTTTTTCTGCTTTTGTAAAAGTAGAAAAAATATAATCTAGGCCAAGAGAACAAGCTTAGTTTGTCACTCACTGCTCTATGTACACTTGGTCATCATTTTTGTCTCAAAATACTTTTAGATTTTTACTGTGTCTAGTTGAGTAGGTTAGTTGTATTTAGACTGTAAACATAAAACTTAACCCCAGAATGTCAAAAATTTGACATCGATCAATGTAGATATTCTTTGAAGTGTTTATCAAGGCTTGTCTGAAGTGAGTAATGAGAAACTGCACTTTGATCATTGTGTGTGTGTCTGTCGTGTTCCACTTGGATTCACTAGGCGCTGAAGGCGACAGCCACTGGTTCCAGAGGGGAATGCGGTGATAGCGTGATTTTCTGTTTCCAGCGAAGACTTTCTGTTTTACTTCTCTGGCACAAGGCATTTTATTCCGGTCATTACAGGAATGTATAGACGGTTTCGTGAATTCTTTGAGAATTTTCAGATTCATGTCGCGATCAATTGATCGCGAAAACTGCGAAGATCATGGTGGCTTCGCGTTTGCGGCATGTTGAGCTGCCACATGACAAGAAAGAGAGGTGGTTAAAGCTAAAAGATCTTTATTCTGAGCTAGAGGGTGTGCAAACTGCAAACGATCTTGCAGTGACTTTGCAAAGAATCTTTGAAGAAGCTAATAATGACACTCAGAAACTCGCTCGCGAACGTTCGAAAGATGCTGTGGATTCCTTCGGGCCAAACTGGCATTTTAAAGGCTTGGAGGTATTTCTCGAGGAGATCGCTACCAGAGAAGAAAGTGAAACGTTTTTTAAGACAACTCTGCCCTTCATCGTCACTTTAGCTTCGAGTATTGAGGAGTTTGCTCCAAGTGAAGGCATTTTGCTCTGCTCGCAGCTGCAAGGTATGTCCTGTGAGTCGAAGTATTGTTTACAATCATGTCATTATTATGTTGTCCAAATGATACCTTCAATTTCATTGAAAACAATCGGAGTCGACGAACTTTGCTTGTTGGAGATTAGGAATTTAATTTGCACAACCTTCTCTGATCAGGAAGTTAGTTTAGTAAAGTGCGTGCTGTTATAAATTAGAAGCCTTATTCTGGTTCTTTACCAGCTATTGTCAAGGTCACAATGAACTTGTGGAATACGTCCCGCTGGTGTTGTTGAGAGCCGTTTACAAACACTCACGAGATGACAACAGCTCTTATTGATCTGTTTTTGTTAATTGAATGTGTTTTAGTATATTGTAAGGACTGGCTTTGGCTCACAATTCTTAGAGTCTTGTTCTGTAATAGGCTGGTGGCGCGAAAATTTGTCGGTGCGTTTGGCGCGAAGAATCGTTGCGCGATCGATCAATGTGTGGCAAATTATTAGTAGCGCATGTATCCAAATTACCCTTGCTTAAACGTTTTAGGACTCCTTTTAAACTTTAAGAATATCAGTTAGTATCAGGGAATTGCAAGATCTGGGGTTTTGCATCTGCAGAGTTTTACAATCTCGGAAAGTTTAGGAAAGGCTTTAATGTACATTTGCACTTTGGTAATTCAATAAACAGAGAATTGCAATTCTATCCCTTTACAATAATTGAGGTGTGAAGGTATTCGAATTTGCACTTTGAATTATTTAATGATTGGATGGTAGTCTTCAAGAGGGGTTAAATGTTAGTGCTCTGGCCTTCAATTTTGGGGTGGGAATTTTAGAAATATAATCTTTTTGGTTTGATGTAGTGAATGTTCAACACAAGGCATTTTCTTACAGCTTCTGACTACTCATTGAAAAAAAATAACTTTATTATATTCCAGCTATGATAATTGGCTTAAATTTGCACTTGTTTAATATGCAGTTCCAGAAAATATCCACACGCACCCCTCCTCCCCTACCCCAATGGAAGGTTGTAGAAATTTCAAAAGAGGTATTGCTTCTCAAGAGTAAAGAAATCTTAAAGAGAAGTAAGAAGGTGAACTAAAATTTCCCTCAAAAGAAAAATCAACAATAAAAACTGTGCAAAATGAGCCATGACGTGCTGTCAAAAGATATAATGATACATGTACATCTCTTACTAACACCCAACGCCTAAGATAGTTTTCCAGGGAGGACAAAGTATCCCTGAGTCATAGATGCCATACAGTAGATTTAGGTAAAGGTAGGTAGGTTAAGTCTGCATATGAGTCAAGTGACCCATTCAGGCTGGAGCTTATCCCGGTTTCTGTAACATGAAGCAGCTAAGAGTGTTTCTACTCCCCCCTGGATGGGATGCTAGTCCATCGCAGGGTTACCCCCAGCATTAAGTTCGCTGGTGGATGAAGCACTGTGAGAGTAAGGTGTCTTGCCCAAGAACACCAGACTGTCAGATCTGGAGATGAGCGCACTAACCATGAGGCCAGCGTGCCTCATCTGAAACCTGAATGATAAATGATGAAAGTTTCATTTTGTCTTTGTTTCAGAGTCTGGTGTTGTTCTTGAGAGACGATTCATTGCTTGTGTTTTGGCCTCAGCTTTTCTATGTGCTCTCCCTCCTCCACCAGATGGCACTCAAGTTAGATCAATTAACTTTGTCCATTTATATGCATGTTTTCACAGGTATGCTTTCTGTGTTGTTTGAACCTATATGTAGACTGCAGGAGATTTATTTGTTCTAAAATTATGTCAGTTATGTTAGTATTGTTAGTAGCGTGAGTATGCGTATTGTATAGAGTAAGTGTTAGTGTTGCAAGTGGCGTAAGTAATAAGTTTTTTGTAAGTAGTGTAAGTAACTACATTAATATTGTATTGTAAGCAGTGTAAGTAGCAATTAATTAAAAAAAGATCGTGTCAGTTGTTCAAGACAGAACCCTAGCTTATAATTTTCTTCTATTGTCTAAATAATTCTCTCAGTTAGGAAATGCTAATAACTCATTCTTTCATTTGTCCATTCATTCATTTAATCATTCACTTATTTTGAAGACATTTTCAAAAACTGAACCCGTTTATAGGGCAAAAGATGAAATATAATTTTTAAAATAATTGTAAACAGACAGCTTTATTTTGCGTCTTTCTTTACATGTTGAGTATAATTATGTTTGCTTTATAGGGAGGATGTCCAACAAACCCAGGCTGCTAAGCTACGATGTTTAATCCACTATTTTGAGAGACTTTGTAATGAGTGGCCAGATATTGGTGGAAGAGTGTTTTACTGCCGACAGGTACTGTGTGGCATCTGAATGGTATATTGATTTAGACTGAATTTCAACTTACTTGTGACTATGTTTCATGTACACACAAATTAAAGATGACTGATTGTAGGAATGTGGACAGTTTTCTTTGAACAGGATTTTCATTACATACCTGATGTTTCTTGCATTTATGTTTGTTCTCTTGGCTAATGACAGATCAAAAATTATCAAGCTCAGATCTCAAGATGGAATGATTCTGTAGTACCACTCAGGAGTTTAACAGTTAGATGTCTGAGCATACATTTTGTGACCTTTTTGGGGAAGATATTCACATTTGGATCAAAAACAAAAGTTTAGACTCTATTACCAAAAAGAAACGCAAAAATATTAGAACCTTTTTAGGAAGCTGTGGCATGTGAACCATTTCTTGTTTTGCACATATTACGGAAAGACCATTGTGTATCCATTTTAACCAGAAGAGAGCATCTCTTCTGACTTAGAAAAATAAATTATGTAGTATTTAAGGGTATAAATCACCTTGATACCACAAATATGAGGGAAATGGTGTAGTTTCCTGTGCAAGGGTACTCTTAAATGCAAACATTTGCTTCGTTTTAATGCAGCATTGTCCTTTATGTATAATATGTGATTATGTGTTTTGCAAGGTCATACCCAGCAAGTCACTTCCAACGCTTGACGATTGGATGTCATGTGATCTGCCTCTGTGTCCTGTGATTGTTGATAACGAGACGTCTATTGAATGCTCTGGGGAACACATGCTCCAGGTTTGACCATACCTTGAAATTCAAAGAGCGATATTGTCCAGTCGTATATTTCTGTGTTACTTGTAACGCTGGGAGAGAAGCAAAACCTGAACAAGTTACATGTGAACAGGTCTGCTCATACTCTTATCCATTTTGGCATGACATTTACCAGAAATTGCAGGCTGTAGTGGCTTGGAAGATTAGGCAAACAGGCCACAAGAACAAAAAATCTTCCTCTGGGGGATGTACAATAATTATTGAAAATCTCAGTACATTTTTCAGTCATATTATATGAGAATACCATTATTGACCACATTGCAATTGCCCCAGCCTCAAATACACAGATGCTCTTTGGGCTCATCACGCAATCTTCCTCCCCCATGAACTTTGGCTGAAACAAACAGCACATTGCTTTGCCTTTATAGGTTGACTTTGCAAACCGTTATATTGGAGGTGGTGCACTGGGTGCAGGTCATGTGCAGGTATTCATAATTCTTCACTTTTGAGCTCCAGCAGTTAGTGATGTGTAACTATTTTGCTTGTGGTAACATTCGGGGTATGAATATTTCCAAGAATTGTGTCTAATAGTGGAAGGTCAACTGTAGTTAGTACTTTATACTTACGTTTCTTATTTTGGACACCTCTCATTGAAATCATTGTGTGTGTTGTTATTTTAGGAAGAGATCAGGTTCTGTATTAATCCTGAATTACTTGTGGCTCTGCTGTTCATGGAGGCCATGCAAGATAATGAAAGCATCATGATCAGGGTCAGTTCAAACTCTTCGTTTGTGTCCGAATGTAAGTTGCAATAAGAGCTCCAACACCCAGGGTCCAACATCTCCCTTGGCAACCTCGAGGTATCCTCCTCTGTTACTTCCTTTCTCTTTTTCCTGTAATCTCTGTGTAAATAATAAACAAGATGAGCCATGCCATAAAAAATCACTACTTTTAGATACTGTCTTATCATCATCTCGAGTATATTCATATTCTCAGTGTTGGACTGGAACAAGCTTTCAACTGAGGCAAATGCAGGGAGCCTTTTCAAATGCAAACGATGTTTATCTCTTTTTAATGATTTTCCCCCCACATGAGCCTCTATTGCAAGCTAGTTCCAGTGCAATACTGAGAATACGAATATGGCCTATTAGCTTGGAGTAAGCCCAGTTCTTTTTGTCAGGAACAACTACTCTCCTTTCTTCAGGTCCTGTGCATGAAAGGAAATTTAGTCAAATGTCAGGCACGAGTAAAAACATGACTGAAGAAATTGCAGAGAATGCTCCTGCAAATTATTCAACACTTTTTTCTCTTGCCATGTAAATAAAAAAATGTAAATTTTATTTATAGTGGTCATGCACTTAGCTATACAAGCACTAAGCTTAGCTAGGTTACAGGCATTCCACTGAAACAAAGGAAACAAAAATAATCAAAAAATCAAATAACTGAGTACTGCTTTTGATCAGGGTTTGGGATGAGTTGAGTTGATTAACATGCTAAAGCACTGGTTTCATTGCTTCAATCAACTTTTTGTCCCTTGTTGATTATTTCTAGGGAGTTGAAAGATTTTCGTCTTATTCTGGATATGGGAAAACGTTTGAGTTTGCTGGTGACTTTAAAGATGAATCACAGGTTAGTGATCAGTATTTCATTTCTCTTTGCAACAAAACGACATTATTTTCTTAACCAATCTGTGTTATATCTTGAAATTGAATCTGGGACACAGCGTAAGATTCGAATTGTAAATTTTAACGATCTCCGTCGTGGTTCACGTTCTCCACACAACGCCCAATTTGGTCATTTCACGTTGTTGTTTTGCAGAGGACGGCAAAGAAATGTACCAAGAATTATAACATACTTGCACAGCCATCGTTCATTAAATCTTTAGCGACGTTCCCTTTGCCGTTGTAATTTTGTTAAACTCGTCATTGTTTTTATGTACTACTGAATTCTCACAACTGGCATACGAAATGTATGGAAATCTGTAAGAAGAATTGATATTTCTAGCCTAAGACTAAAAGTATTCTTTTTCGTCATTGGTTGTGTAGCGCGATGAAAACGGCGATTTTCTCACAACGGTGGTAGCAATTGACGCAACACAGTTCAAGAACGCGCCAAGGGAAGCCCAGTACGAGGAGTCAGCTCTGATGCGAGAACTCAACAAGGCTTTGGTCGGATTCTACAACCCGGAGGTTGGGTCCCAAGTCATACAAAGCCAGTCAGGTTTGTAATTCATAAACCTGTAGACACGTTATACGGTATTCAACCAAAACTTTGTGCGTGAACACAAAACAAAGGATTGTTCAAGATGCAATGTCTTTCTTAATGTGTTTCATAACCATTTCCTTCAATTAACTATGGTGCAAAAGACTATTTTCTCTCGAAACACAGGGCGCCTTCCATTCGATGAAAAATTCCGGTTTGAGTTTCCGGAAATTTCCAGTGACGAATGGAACGGCATTTTCCCGAATTTCTGAAAAAGAGGACAACTTTGCGAGGAATACCGTCACTTTCGAAATTTCTTACCAGGCATCACCGTTTCATCGACTTTCCTCAAATTTCTGGAATTTTCGATTGAATGGTTCGCTTTTCTGAAAATTCAACATTTTCCGGATTTTCTGGAATCTTCCCCCGAAATTTTCGTATCATTTGTCCCCGTTTCGAAATCTTCGGAATTTTTGGTCGAATTGGAAGAGTCCATAGATAATGAATACTCTCGGTAGAACAAAAGACTGGTGGGTGAATTAGCGAGAGGAGCAAAAGTGACGTGTCCTGTCCACCCAAAACTTTTCGTGCTCGTCACCGTATTTGACAAACCGAACCACGCGTGAACTGACCCTGAAAAACGATATGGTATGTTTTGCAGTCTAACCGTCTAACTGAGTAGTCTTCTGACTTTCAGTGTTCCAGTAAACGTGTCACAAAGTACAAATGTAGAAACTTCGTTAGGACTGCGAACATGAAAATTGCAAGCCTCGGGCGACTTGTGTCGTGTTAATTAGGTAGATCCAACAATTAAAACGCATATTTCATTTTCGCGCGTAATTTCTATAACTGTACCAGTCCTCTGCGACAAATGGCGAACGCAAACTTAGCACACCAGGGAAGTAGAAGCAGATTCTATGTATTTTTGGACTACATCAACATCTTTCTACGAAAGTATAAATTAGATTCTGTTTTCCTTCGTAGATGACAGTAACGAGTCCTTTGCTGGGAGTGTGAATTCATCAGGGGATCTCGTGGTATCGTTGGAGGATCTCGTTGCATCATCGGAAGAAACGGGAAGTAGCATGGAACAATCTTTGACACAAGACGTCCCGGAAATCCAGGAATTTAGCGAAAAACTTGTTAATCTTGCGCTCTCTCAAGCCTTGGATGAAGTGAAATCGAACAAAGATTGTGCATTATTTCAAGACGTTGTAGACGGCGACGTTGTAACAAAAGTGATGAAAAAGTCGTTGATCGAGGTGTTCGGAGGTTCGCCAGAGAAAGCTCGGGTATATTCGGAAAGCCTTCTCCGTCCGTCGCCAATCCCGAAGTGCTTGTCGCGGAACATCAGCGGTTCAAGCACCCCACTAGTTCCCGGGACGCCTCCGTCCTCACCGGCCATTTACGACCTAGAACAGACATCGTTTGACTCGGATCGGCTTCGTAATACTCTTTGTTTAGACACAAGCCCGGCTAAGGGTGCAGCATTGTCCCTTTCTGCGAAAAGTTTTGCTGATTCGCTCTCCAATTCTCTAATGTCGTGTATTGAGCTGACGTCATCGCTCGCCACTGCCATAGCAACCACGGCTACCTCGCCAGGACACGTGGCCGCGGGTACCAAAGAAGTGTTTCAGAAGAGCCCCAAGAAATTAGGGTCTCCTGTAAAGAATGGTGATAGTCTTATTTCTTTTTTGACTCGTAAAGTTTCGAAACCCGAGACACCACCAAGACAAAGTTACTCAAATGGTTTTAACATGTCTGAATTTGTAGAGGACTTATCGTCGTTAGTCAGCTCAGCGAAAGTTGAAAGGTTTGCCACGGGAAAAGATAGAACAGACAGCTGTATAGAGATCGCTAATCCTAAGCAAAACCTTTTGGAAGAATTTGATCGAATTGATCATGTAGTGAAAAGAAAGGAAAGTGATGAAAAATTTTACATCTCAGATGCAAAGCTGTTTGAGTCGTTAGCGACGAAACTATCAAGTTTAATTATTGAATCAGCGATCCAATCTTCGATTTACACAAAAGATGAAAGAAACGAACATGAAATGGATGCGGTGGATTTCGTCGATGAAAACAAACCATTAGTTTCCGACACAGGGAATACAACTACCTATAGCAGTAGCTCAGTTAAGATCACGGACAACAAAGACTTCTCTAATATTCTCAATGGCCATGTAGATAGTCTTCTTGTGGAAACAATTTCATCCGCCCTCGCCGAGGCTGCAGAATATTGTGTGGAAGAAACATTACATGAATTCTCTTCATCCGCTGTGGATGGTGAAGAAGAGCGAGTTGAAAAGAACGGAGAAAGTGATCACAACACACGAGAAATCAGTGCATTGGGCGAGAGTGACGTAAGGTCGTCAGAATCTTCAGAGGACGAACAGAGCGACTTGAATGAGGTGGACAAGTTCTCTTCTGATAACGCCTTAGGCGTTTATTCCTCGGAAGTTCCAGAAACTGTCGTTCAGACAGCGGAGAAACTTTCCCAAGAAATTATATGGCATGGAGTGACACAGGCGTCAGAGATAATAAAGGAGAGATCAGAGAATGCGACAAAAGAAGGTGAGCGATGCCGACGGGATGAAAAACAACTTCAAACTGGCTCGACGGAAGGGTCGCCTTCGTTATCAGGTGAAGACGTAAATGACGAACAAACTCTGAATGAATTCGCGGAGCTTTTGAGTACTTTAACAGTATGCGGAGCTGTTAAAATTGCAGAGGCATCTTTAGAGGCCCCCACCGGGGAATCCCGGGTACGCCCCGTTGCAACAGGGAACTGGGGATGCGGGGTGTTTAAAGGGGACCCAGAACTCAAAGCTGTCATTCAGTGGGTGGCTGCATCTGCTGCTGGGTGTCCTGTGGTAGTTTATCACACTTTTGGTGACCGGAGAATGTCACGGGTAAGTTGTAAGATTGCATTTTTTTTTTTTTTTTTTTTTTTTTACATTCTCTTGCCCCTTGTTCTCCTGAGTTCCTTTCTTTTCCCGCGCTCGCAGTGAGTTACATTTTTCCGCGGGTTTCATGTTTTCCCGCGCTTGTTACCCGCGCTTCTCAAAGGTTTTAAAATGTTTGCTCGAGCCGCGCTGAGCGAATAAATATTGTATTGCCGATTCCTAATCTTTGTTTCAAAATTTTACGATTCGAGAGCTAAGACTTACTTTTATTGATCTAGAATCGTTGTTCCCCTTTTTTATCTCCTTGTTTTGTGGATCACTGTCTGTTTTTCTTTCAAAGTTCCTCAAGGCGCTCGTTTGCTTACACTCGCGTGGCTGGAAAATATCTGACGTCATCCAGGGGGTGCTTCGATTCTGCAGTAGTACCAAGGAGGAGAGAGAAAGTACAAGAGGGCGGCGAAGCCTACTGTCTTTTCTATGTCACACGCCACAGACGTCCTTGTGATTAAATATCAAATAATGGCATAGTTAGTCCGAGAAACAAATTCTATATCAGTTAGTACAGGAATTATAACGTATAGTTATCAACGTTCGATAAAGAGCAAGTTAGCGGCTCAAAGACAATTAGGAAAACAACTAGTACTTAAATCTTATAAGTGATAAACATGGAAATTCTCCTTACCATATCAATATAATGTCCACCAAACAGGTGATGAGAACAGAGAAAACTATTAACTAGGCACTCTCATCGTAATATACCTATAAATTCTTAGGATTATTGTTGAAACAAATAGATGTCTTGAACGATTAGTTTGTAAAGAAGCTGTAGGATCAGTTGGTCGAAGCGTACCGCGAAAAACGGCGAGCGAAAAAATATGGGAGAAGCGAGAACTCGCTTCTCGCACCAAGCCCCTCTCTCCTTTTTCTCGCGCCATTTTTCGCGCCGCGCCTGGCCTACGTCGGTGGCCAAGTAAAACACTTACTTGATTGTCAGTTCGAAGTTAATAAAGGTAAGCTAAGTTTATTAGCGAATTTTGTACATTGATAAATGATAGTAATTGGTCTGAGTGGAGTCAATTCAGAGTCGGAGTGAAAGAGCGAGAAGTTTCAAAATTGCCGACAGTTGGATCTGGTGGTTCCATGCGCTAATAACGCTATGCGCATGTTCGCAGGCATGTCGAGAGATCGATTCTAAATTACAAGCATGTTTATTCCCTGAATTGTGCTCCACCCAGTCCGGGTACTTCTGATAGTATCTATGACGAAATTCCAGTTTATGAAGTTTTTGGGAAACAGTTTTTGGCCAAAAATGTGGCTGGTTTGTTTGTTCAGTTTTATAAACTGAAAAACACCACGTAAGAAACCCTTTAAGTGCAGGCAATTGACGCACGAATGGCGTAGGTGTCCAATTTGAGCATGTTTAACTGAATTGGACACCTGTTACTGAGTGGACAGTGAGATTATCACACTCTAATGACGTAACAAAAAAGACGCGCGGAGAACCAATCACAAACGAAAATGTTGATATTGCTACGGTTAGGATAAATTATCCACCGAAATGAATTTTATGCTGGAAAGCTTTCCAAATCTGCGGTGGTTAACCAATCAATGTGATAATTTGAAAATAAAAAGGATTATACCATTATTTCATATGACAATCAGGATTGAGAAGTCTTACTTTGAGAAGACGAAATGAGATTAGTACAGTGATGGACTGAGTTTTTCTTGCAACGGAAAGACCCTGGGGAAAAAGAGTCCCCGGATTCTTTTTGCTTAAACAGCAGCCTTCCCCCACCCCCCTACCTCGGAACAGCCCCTGAAACAGGGAGCGTGTTCCTTTTCTTTGTGGCGTCGTTTGCGTTTTCTAGCTTATATTGTGTCTGCATATGTAAACTATTGAAATGATTATGTGTTTAACGTTAGCCTGTTGTTGTTATGTGTATTTTTGCCATCTAATGAAGAATCTCTCTTTATGGAGACAGTTATTAAAGTATCTATCTGGGGAATTTTTTTGTGACTGCATCGGGAAGGCTTTTAAGTTTTATACACATGGTAGTTTTATACTTTTGAAATAATTGTATTCTTAGCGTTGAATATGTTAGCGTTATTAAAAGCAATTATTTTTCTAAATTATCCACGTTTAGAACTAAAAGCCTTAAAAGCTTTCATCTCGCCTGTTTGTTTCCATGAAGGGTGTTTTTAGCGAGTCTAATAGCGTTGCAGGGCGGATTTCGAGAAAAAAGTATGACATCTTCTCAGAACATTAATTCACCTCCAACCGTGCACGAAACAAGACCAAACGAAGGCAATGAGATATCAAACAATTTGTTTCCTGTTGGCCGACTGCCGTATTTACCTCGGCGACTTTAATCGAAAGCATTTTATCACTGCTGTAGATTTTACTGAAGTATTTTCTTGGTTAATTAGAAAAATCATTAATATTTCCTTGTCAGTTTGTACGAAAAAACTGCGTGTGATTAATATGCTTAACTTGAATGTGGTAACAACCTTTCATGCAAAAAACTCTTATTCCCTGTGAGTTCTGAATCGATATTTATGGTAGGTGGTTTTATCATAACAAATCTCTTATCAGGAATTCCTTCAAAATCAATAGAAGAACTCTAAATTAAATCTTGTAAATTTTCAGGCAAACTAGTTGGCCACGAGCAAACATGACCACAAGGCATAGATTAGCTGTATTTTTCGGAACTGTCGAGTTGTTCATGTTTCCATATCGTTTTAAAAACTTCATAGAAAACCGATTTTTAGTTTACGTGCAAAATTAAGGATTTATTTTAAATCGTTTTCATTTCCTCGGTGAATAATGCAATCTTCAAGCATTCACCTTTACAAATACGCAGGCCTGTTTTAATTTTGCGACGTTCATTTTAACACCCATTAGGTCATACTATAGTAATTATTTCATCCTTGCCCGGTTAAATCTCCCACTCGTTTTCCTGTAATTCAGTTAACCCTCTTCTTTCTCTTTCCGCCGCAGTAGTTTGAAAAATGGTCCTGCGATAGGGCAGTTATAGAAGTAAATTACTGTGTGTTCTCTCGTGGCAGTAGCCATTACTGAAGCAAAAATTGCCTTTAACATTTATGACATAATATTCACTATATATCATAATTCTTTTATCTTTAATGTTCTTTAATTCATCAAAAAGGTCGGGCGGTACATTTTGTAAAAAGTAAAAGTCGTAATGTACAGCCTGATATGAAAAAGACAAACACAAAAATAAGTCGCTGGCGCATAAATTTACGAACACAAGGCAAACTATACAGTAGATCTATATTTCCTCGCTATGGGAAATGCAGTCTTTCTTAGGCCATGCCGGCCAAACCTGTCCTATGATGGAAGAATCTGAAAAAGAAAGCATTAAAAGAAATGTCGCCCGAAAGGATTTATACGAAGAACGAGTGGATCGTGCGACCTTGAGAGAACCCTGTTAATTACAAGATGAAGCGCGCTAAACAGCTGTGAATAATGCAATTTCACTCCGCATCTCATTTAAAGTTCAAGTAATATTTTCCGAACCAAACTAGTGAAATCACCTGTCGTGTGCGAACAATGCTCCAATTGTAAGCAATGACGTTTGCATACTAAACCACGAGTACAATTGATCCACTTATTCGCTTTGGATAGGCGAGGCGGATGGTCGATAAAAGCAATTAAATTGTGGCAAGAAGCCGTTCACAGCAAACGAGTATTACTGAGTTGTAAAAAACAAAAATCAGTGTTCCCCGGGCAAACTGCTACCAGGTAAGGACCGAAAACTGTTACTGTGTTAATGAAGTTTACTCGGCGAATCCAGCGCAAAGAATATATTGTCGTGTTTGTGAAATCGATCAGCTTCACATTGTAGAGATGATTTGAATGAATTTCAAATGACTAGTGTTTATTCCAGTTAGGCTTTATAATGATGCCTTTGAAGGCACGAGGCGACAGTAGTTTCGATTATTAAAGGTCAATAACGCGCGTCTTGAAGGTCAGTTTTTCCGGCATTTTTAGAAGGTAACTTTTGTTGCTTGGCATTTAAACTGCAGCTTTAAATAACATGACTTTCTGGCAGCGCGGACCCGTAACTATTCTCGCGTACCTGATAGCACTGACCCAGCGCGTAAGATATCGTCTGATATTCCATTTTTGAATGAAAAAATAAGCGACATACTTAACGACCTTCAGTGCGGTTTACGTAGACTAAACTTGGTACACCAGTGTAGATCTGTTTCTACTGACCATACTCCCACTGCCTGGGGGATGATTTGAAAGACTGAACAATATTCGCATAATACATTCCGTTAAGGCTAAGTTAAATTTTTTGAGTAGTTTGTTTTCTCAGGCCTTGTTACTCAATCCTAGCTGTTAAAATGCCACAGTGCTTCAGTCGCGGTCAAAATTTTGCTGAATTTAGTGAGGTCTCACCTTAAGGCAATATGATTGTTTTTCTCGCAGTTTGCATTCGACTCTTAGAGAAGCTTAATTGAATTTCAATTCCAAATCATATGCTCGAGCAAGCCACTGAAAAACCGCCTTTAGTTATACACGTCATGTTAAATTCCAGTATAGACAACCTTTTCAAAGTAAGAAGTATTCTTATCTAAAATGTTTAAAAGACGTTAATTTCCCTCCATGGAGTTTCGTTTTATTTACATTGCAATTTCTTGTTTACTGCCTGTCATTACCAAACTAATTACAAGCCCTCAGTCAACCGTAGTATGTAGTGAGTGATTTTATTTGTCCTTGGTCTGATTTTTTTTCTGCTAAAAACCGAGTAAAACGTTGATTGCTATTGTCAATTTCGTTTGACAACCTGACCTCCCGCCATTTATAAACGCGCTTGTCACTCCATTACTTGTTCTCTCCACAATCTGCCGTGGAATAAATTACGCGTAAGTGATTATCACAGCAGGTGAATCAACACAAAAGATGACATTAAGAAGATGTTCTCTTTGCAAACAAAAAGGCTCGAAATTGGGGATTTTCGAGATATTGTGCTTTTGAAACCCACCATCAGATATCAGACTGGCTGCAGGGTAAACAGGGGACGGACAATGCTCTAGATATCAGTATAGTTTGGGCTGCCAACAGGCCTTTTCTTAAATTACGAAAAATAAAAGAGAAAAAAAAAACCAACGACGAACTCAAATTTTTTTTTGTCATGGAGCGAATGATTGATGTTGAGCGGAAAAATGACAATGAAATATAAATATCTAATGTGAGACAAACTCGGTATACACTGCAAGGGCACGTAGGCCGAATGTTGCATCCTGCATGCCTCAAAATTTCCGGATCATTTCAGTCAAATGTCTATCTTATCATAATCATTCTATTTTAAAATGGTTTGCTGGATCGACTCTGTTCCATTACCCTTGTCTGTCTAAAGCTCGCGATCTCCGATATTGCGAGATTTTAATGGAATTTGTCAGCAAGTGCCAAATTAATAGAACTTCAGCCAAAATTTTAAATAGAAACCGTCACACAATGAAAACACTCTCTAACAAATCTGACATAAAAACTGTCATAGAGGCATTAAAACAATAAAACAACAAACGAGGCTTACTTTAAATATAACACTTATCAAACCCCCTCAGCTATCTGCTAATTCATGTATTTTCTCTCCGCTGTATGAAGGAAGGGAAGCCAACAAAACCGACGAAAAAAGATGTGTTGAACATTCCTAAGACTTAACATAAGTTGCCATGGTTAAGAATTGTAAAGCTTTCTCGTTAGAAAAATGTATGAAAACAAATACACGTATATTATGAATCAACAGTGAGTGTGGGAGTGGTTTTGGTTGTCGGGGGCGAGTAATTTACGAGTAGCACTTGTTTTCAAAATTAGATGAGACATTTTAGGGACATTTTCGGGCTCAAATCCTCAGCAAAATAGAATGACACTTTTATATTTAAAACCAACCGTACGTTTTAATTAATTGTATTTCACGAAGCTACAAAGAACGCAAACAGCGATTGAATACAAACTGACAAAGCTGTCTATCTGCAACTCACAGAAAACAAACATTGATATTACTGTCAACGTTACTAGATATAGGTTTGACAAGTGTCAAATTAGAGCCTGCCTTTTTCGGTGGTTATTCAGAAAGCAAAACTGACACCATAGAATAGAACACCACATCCATCTTAAAATCCGGCCCGTCAGAACACTTAGCACTTCCCTTAGACTGAATATCGACGGATTTATACAAGTGCTATCAGTAAAATTCTTAGCAAAATAACTTTAATTTTCAATGCACCAAATTGTTATATTCCTTATATGTCCGGCCCAAAATCACAGTTTTATGGCAATCTCATCATTTCTTGGGAAACCTAAGGAGTGTATGAAATTGTCTTATTAATCAATCTACCGATATGGTTTTTGTCGTCTTGAAAAACAATACATCATGCTCCTTACTGCGCTTGCGCACGAGGACGCCTTTTTTAAAATCGAAAAAGGAACTCTTTTGCTCGAAGGTTGTCAAAGGGAGCATTTATGAGTCACGTACGGTAATTTTTAGCCGATGTCGGTCGTGTACTATAACAAACCTGTCGGTTTCCTGACAAATATTTGAACGGGTGAATGGCACGTCACGGCTTGGCAAGAGTCTACCATTTTTAAGTGTCACCACAACACGCAGTGCACGTAGGAAAAAATTAAAATTTAAATCTTGTAGCCCGGGGTGATATGTACCAGATGAGACGATATGTACCCACTCCTCTAAAAAGAAGAAAAAATGGGAAATGATTTTCTTGATTTTCCTTAGCTTGAGGTAAGTGACTAGCATAATATTGTGTACACAGGTTGAAACGTTGAGAAAGCTCCGTTTTCGACTGAATTATTTAGATATACTTGATACCACTGATAGTACAACTGTTTTGCTGTTAATGTCGAACCCTTCAATTCCATTTCTGAGGAAAATGAACTTGTTATGAAGGATTATGGCGGTATGATCGTGTAAAAGTTTGGAAAAGCGTGCAAGTAGAGATCTCTTGTCTTAATGATGTGATCAAGGTTATCAATTAGGATAGAGTCGAAAGACATCTGGAAGTGTATGTATGCCACTGACAAGGTCAAGGCAAGTTTTAGACTTCCCGTTTGTGTTGGTCAGATGTTCAAATAGAAGATAAAATTCATTATCAAAATTATATTTAAAATGAAATTTTGTACCCTGTAATTTCAGCATTCATTTCCAATATGATCCTCTCAAAGTAATTACTAGAGTTCCTTTTCTGTATTTAATTCAAACTATGTAAGTGATTCCATTCTGTTGCTCCGCCAAAAAGGAGCAACGAACGATAGTTCTCGCCGGTTAGTCGAGTCGTCAGACTCGGTTTGAAGGTGCCGAATATATAGTCTAAGATCAGCTTTTTACGTCTGAACATTTTTGTAGGTATAATCTACTAAAGTGCACTTGGAACCTACTCTGAGTAAGAAGGGATAAAATGTACATACTTCGACTTTACTTAGTGACCATTAAAACGTTCGTAGTTCAAAGAACTCGAAGTTCGCTGCTAAGTATGGTCTACACCACACTTGGGGAGAACGCACTTGACCAATACGAAATGGAAGCCAACTGAAAGCGCTGTGCAGTAGTGCTAAAATTCTAATGAACGGACAGACGAACAACTTGCTTGAATTTCATTTTCATAGACAACCTAAACCATCGCTTTTCATATCATCCGACACCTGAATGCGGTTCCTTTCTGCAAATTGCAAACCAGTTATTCCTAATGTTTCAAGTTTCAACCAGGTCATTTCTTTGCACCCGAACAGCTCCGTTGAACATAGGACGAGTCACACTGAAATGTATTTTCCATAGCAAAGCGGGTCCATGTCTCCGTTGGCTTAAGCCCTACAGTAATTTCTTTGCCGAAAACCGCGTCGTTGAGCCATTCTAGAGAAATACAAAAGGTTTCGTTTGTTCGTTTGTGTTGCTGTTATGTACCCTTTAGCAACAACGGTACCTATATGCCTTTCCGTCTTGCATGGTTAAAACCCTTTGAGTTTTTAAATAGGAAACTATAAAAAACTCTCGTCCTTTGCAAAGGCCTGGCGCTTTTACTGCCGAACAATCACATTTTTGATACTATACTTGAAACTTGTGCTTCAAATAACATACTTTGTCATCAGGTGTGAGGCCAAAGTTGACTAACTTGCGATTTGAGATTTTGCGGCAAGTGCACTTGAGTTAAATGCTTACTTGAAACTAACTTAGCTTCTAGTGTGGAGCCAACAGCTAGCTGCCGGCTTTTAGCTGTCCATTCAAATGCCGGCGCGGCCTACCCAAGAGCGAGGATAATAAATTTTCCTTCTAATTGCTTACATCGTGATCCGCATCCCTGTCTTTTTAACCTCTGCTTTGTATTTTTTAAGTTTACATAGCCTGCATAGTTCAAAATAAACCAATGGGATATGAGCGGTCCATAACTTAGGGTCCTTATAGTGAAAAACTGCCCCGAGTAATTAGCCAATCAAATTCTATGGTTCACGATTCCGGACCGCCAATATGATTGAGAAGAAAAAAGTTGATTAATTAATCAATTGAAGCAACATAACCGATTCCCAACTGAAGGAAGGGATTACTGTATACTCTGTTGCTCTCTAACGCCGATACTTGAGTAGTATTCTAACATCGGCTATGGCACTGTTACAGGGCTATTAGTATCTTTCGAATGTCAGGTTCAAGGGATGTTGCTAAGTTCTTCCGTTTGGAAGGTTTTGGTAGCTGTTAGGGAATTCAGCCTCAAAAGGTCCACAGCGGGAGCTTTTGCGCTACCTTTTAGGGTATTGAACCGAAAAAAATATGTCAGCAGATATGATGTGTTCTCTTCGGCCAGGGTGAAAAACAAAATAAGCCACTCCTACAAAACAGGATCTTAGTACCTCTTAGGGATTCTTTTCAATACTGTTTCCGACGAGTACCCCCGTACTTTTTTATGGGAGTCCCGCCGGCTCAAAAAATTCAGTTCAAGTTTGGTGGAACTTGAAAATTAAAGCTGTAAAAACATTTGCCTGTCGGCTCGTGTTCCATCAGCATTTCTCGTTCTCTCAAACTTCCAAACGATAGTTTTTTGGGACTCCGTGAATACGGTATCAGTATATCGGCAATAATTTTACAAGATCGATTCAAGACAATTATAAGCATGAATTAAATGAACCATAAAGTTTTAAGTTTGTTCACCATTTAGTGTAATGGCCTGATTCCTGTCAGTTGTCATCAATCGCAATTGGTATGCAAAATCAAACACTGTTACTTGAATTGATTCTGTGATATCGTAATGTTCTCAAGGTGTCCTAGTAATAATTGAAATTTCCCCGTAAAGGTTAGATCTGGACGAAAAATCAGTGAGAATAAAAGTTTGGTACTTAAAATGCATGGTAATCAATTTCAAATTTCCGGGACATTTATATGTGAATTACAAAGGCATTTCCTTTTGAAAATAACAACGCCTCTTGTTATCATCAACGGCAAGTTATCATTTATCTCTATGCCACGATAGAGTCACGATGTCCCGACTATTGGACTATTGGCTTTTATTTTAAAGTCTTTCTAATTCGCGCATTGCTACTTCGAATGCCACAAATCAGCTTCTACAGCTGAGACGTTTAACTGTTTCAGGATAAAAAATACAGTTCAATTACTTGTCCGAACAGCTTTGTTAAGGGATAGGTATGAGCCAGTTCGTGTACCTTTCTCTTTAATCTCAACTTGCTCTGGTCAGCTAAGTTAATTTTTGTAATTAACTTCCCTTAGTTTTAACAACGGAACTCTAGTCTTACTCTGAGCAACTCCCATATGGTGTCGGCCTAGCTTTTATACATAACAATGTTTCATTTGTGTCGGTTGAGGTTTATGAATCACATCCGTTCTATCTTTTGGATAAATTCAAGCACTTTATCAACGATCACTTGGAAAACCTTCGATATTTTGCTGAGTATGAATATACTAAACGCGGCAGTCAAGCTGTGCTTTCTGTTTACTGAGCCAGAAATATTGAAGGCAAATATCTTCAGTTGTTTTTTATATAAAAAATATCTTTTTGCTCTTTAAAAAAATAACCTGCAACTTCTGTTTACAAGAATGTTTTGATTTTTCTTTATCATTCCGATCTTGTGTCCCACATACCCATGTGTATCTATCTTAACTTCTTGTCAGTATATTAGATCATCCAGTTTTATTCATTTTGTACACGAACCAGCTTTGATTTATCATCGCGTGTAAATAAAGGTTGTATGTATGTATGTATGTATCTACGTACGTATAATTGTCGGTGAATTAATTACGTGGGTTTTTTTCCGCACCGCAGAGATACTAAATTCACGTAAAAACGATACTTAGATAAACTTTACTTCTTAATCTATTCAATAGTTTTTTTCGCTTTATCTGAGAGCATTTCTTGTTAACGATGTAAACTAAATAAAACATCCATCTTTAATCATAAATTGATACAATTTCATCCCGCTAAGCTAAGTCACGAGGCTTTGTTATAACTTCAGATGCGGATAGATCTTTCTTTAAAATGACGTTGCTGCGAAACTTAAATTTGAATTATATTTAGGATAAAACTGTTTTTTTCTATTACTTGTTTAGCTTGACATCCGTGTTTTAGGAACTCAACATATTTAAACAGAGAAAAAAAAAAATTTATATTCGTTTCGCTTTCTTAAGAAAACTAAGGACGTTTAGGTCTTTTGATCTCAGCCGGAATCGATTTTACGTAGACCAAGAAAAACTCAGGAAAGCTAAGCTAGATTTAGAACCTTAAAAAATAACACTTCGTTTAGAACACTACACAGAACACTTCCTTTTTTTCGCGGAAAAAAAAAATTATACAAACAATAAATTAAAATAGTGACTGGTCGTAGCACACCTTCTTCCTTGACATTTGGTCAATGCAATCCTTTGTCTCGTATTTTTACTTTGCTATTCATAAAATCGACTTTTTAGAAAATTACTTGCCATCAGACTCCCATACAAACACCATAATATAGGGCCGATGTGAAAAACTTGGACTAACAAGCAGTTGTCTTGATCGTAAATTTCATGTCAAACAGTGATTTACAAAAAGCTCTACAAAAGTGTCCGTTGGTATCACAAAAGAAGATACGTGCATTGTCGAGAACATCAAACTTTCTGTTTGTCTTTGTTTGTTTAATAAGGGCTCAACTGTCAACGACGTGCCATTTTGCATCGAGCATTTAATATGCTAAACTCGCAGCTGAAATTGGTATACTTACATTTTGCAGCTTAGAACATTTTAGTCCTTGACAGATCAACAGCCCCGAACCACCGCAAATGCTGAAAACGTAAGTTGCTTTCAGTTGTTTCCATCAGTTTTCACAATGCGTTCTTCATGAGATCTCATAAAAAGCGCGCCGCAACTGAAGCTTGATTAACTCGCAGTACCAAGATTTGTTCTTCCCGTTTCTCTATCTTGTCAGAGCCCGATCAACTTTACTGCTCCGTTCTAGAACCTTGTTCGTTTTGAATACCTTACTTACACTCTCAGGGCTCACTAGTCTAATCTCTTAAAGCCTGTGCGGTCTTTCCTTCACGATTCATTACAACAATATAAAACAAAATGAACAGAGAGTATCGGCTTTAATCGGACTAATGAGTCTTTCTCTAGTGTGAGGTAATGTGCGGGTTCGCTTTCTAGAAAAAGGCGAAGGGGTACGCACATGTACGGGCGTAAAAGCCAAAAAGTAGAAAAATGAAGGGCAATTATGGTTTAAGTTGCTCTTTGATCTAGGGAACGGAATAATAATATTAACAACATCAACTAGCGACCGCCGACCTGCATTGGATATTATCAAAACAACACAGCTGTAGAATTCGTGTAAACTCGATTTGATCGATTTGATATGGTTCTTTCTTTGAAGTTCGTTCGTCATATTCGCGAAATGCGAAGCTTCGACGCCCTTATACACTCAGGCAAAGAAACTTGTTCATTCATTACAGTGAAACTTGAAGTTAAAACAGTGATCTACAAAATATTTTGTTTGCTCAGTATATTTTACACGTGGACGTTGTTTGATAATGCGATGATAGATGGCTTTATTCACTACAATGTGTTTTGAACTTTTGTAAGATAAATTCATCTGTAAACAGTTGCTAGAAAAACAAACCGACAAAGAGATTTTATTGAAATTACAGAATATTCCTGTTTTTCATTCCAACTTAAAGTCAAAGCACCATGTGTGACAGAAGGTCCCTTCTCTTGATGGGCATCCCCGGGCAGACACCCCTCACATCCCGATGTACCCTAGCGTTCTTAAGGTAGATCATTCGCATCAGAGATAGCGTGTTCGCGTTTAATCAACCGAAAGCCAGGGACTGATAAAATACCGGTTTGACCAGTTTACAACTTAATGAAGCCACCGAAATGCCCGGCCCGGCCCAAAGCCAGCGCGTGGTTTATCGGTTACCATTTTTTGTCTTCGACAGAGCCGTTAAGTGGCAAGAAGAATTGTGATTAGAACTCACGAAAGTTTCTTCGCCGCCTTGCCCCTATACAGCGTGCTCTTCTCCTCCGCCGAAACGAGGCAATCCCGACAACTGGAGGGAGCGAATAGGTTACGCAAATTCGTCGATTCCGTAAACTTCTTTACCCCACCCCCGACCAGCTACGTTAGCTGTATATAGTAGAATCTATAGAGATAAAGAGAGAAGAAACGCTTGGCTTGGAAGAACTTCAAAATGAATAGGGATCCTGTATCAGCATAAATCAAGGTGGCTGCGCGAAAATGGGGAAAAAACCCTATTTATAAAAATTAAAGCGCAAGTATACAATTTTCTCTATAGCCCGCAAAAATAATTCAATTGTCTCATACGAGATGACTGGTGAAGATTACAACCTCTAGTGGACGTGGCGTGCTGCCATCACCTACTGCGCGGAAAAGTAATAGGCTACCCTTGGCGTCAAATCAGTTAGCAACCTTGGCAGATGGCAAATGCTCAAATGTACTCTTGGTCGCGATTTTCACTGTATTTCCTCAAGAATTGATCAGCTTCATACTGGTAAGTCCGATATTGACCGCAGAGTTATTTCTGAGGACGGACTTTCCCTTGGCGCTTAAACAGTACCGTCAGATTCTTAGGTCGTCGATTAAATTGGTTATTGTCCCTGGTGAAATATCTAAAATGTTCATGTGTCGGTAGCGATGGATGCCGTCGTGGAGACCGTTTATACACGCGAAATTAATCGTCCAGCCCTCACTGAGTAAGTAAGAGGTTTCAGTTTTGTTTCTTTCTTGTTTTGAAAGCGAGCCACGAGTTTTGCCTTTTCCACGAGCCGGCGGCAGAGCCAGCAAGCGAAGCGACGACGGAATGTTTCGGCGTAGTCCGCCTATCACAGTTTGCAACGATTTTAAAAACCCTCTGCTGAGCACTCATTCAACAGGCTGTGCAAATTACCTTTTCACGTGGACGCTGAGACTGAGAAAGACCAAAAAAACGCGCTAGGTTAAGTTATTGAATAGCTAGCTTTACTACCCCGATTTGGGGGGGGGGGGGGGGGGGAGGGGGTACTCCCTTATATGGGCTATGTAGGTATATGCAGCCCCAAAGGGTATGGTTTTTCAGCCGTTTTGGTCATAAATAGGGTATCGGTTTTGGTGATTTTGGCCATTTTGGTCATAAATAGGGCATGGTTTTTGCACTCTAGTCTTGAATTGGGTATGTTTCTTAGAAGAAGCTGCTTTTTCATCATTCTTGGTAAGACCATCAACAAACGCCCTTCATAACTTATGTTTAGTGCAACTTTGCCAGCCGCAGCGGTCGTAAATAGGATATAAAAGTTTTGTTCAGGTCATAAATAGGGTAGCAAAAATGGCTGATTATAGTCATAAATAGGGTAAGGGTTTGGTAAGTGGGCCGCACATCCCCACCCAACTTTTCTGAGAGTAAACCCCCGGGCTTCAGTCTTTTTAAATTTGTTCTGAAAATGTACAAAGTGAATCAATATGTAAACTAAGCACATTGTGAGGACAATAACGAAGATAAAACTCGGCGAAGTCTCTTTAAAAATGGCCTAACACTCCACAACAACAAATTAAAACACGAAGGACTCGTGCGAAGGCGTCTTTTCCTTATCAGTCCAGAATCTTGAAAAGAAAGAAGGTAAATATGCAAAGACTCTCGCCAAGATTCAGGTCACAGCAATGTTTCTTACGCAAGATATGCGGAGAAGTTTTTTTTCCCAAATTTATAGAGATTTTTATGGAGACGCCATGCTGGTGCTCATCCGGATGGCGGCCGGAAACCAACAGAAACGTCTGTCACTGAGTTTTGCGACAAAAGCGTGAATTTGTCTCTCCAGGAACTCAAAAACATTTTAAAAATAATACTTTTTCTAATATATGAACTGTTCAGATAGCCAAATTCCCTGAAATAAGTCACTTTTTTAACCAACACTGATGACAGCTCTCTTGCCCGTCATGTAAGTGTCGCGTCACGCAAAAGCTTAGAAATTCAAGCGTAGTCTATTACAAAACGGCTATCTTTAAAACCATTTGGAGCGAAAATTTGTATGAATATTAGTTTTCAGCTACTCTTATACATCATGAAAGTAAAATCTCAGGAGGACCAATAGTTTTGTAGTTTGAATTTTAGCGACGTCATGTGAAAACCAGATTTAGGGGACTGTTGATTGATCGATTAAAGAACCAAAAATGTGTTTTCCTTGACATATATTTGTCGTTAAGTCGTAAGTCCTTCCATTAGCACATGCATATGGTAAGGTTAGGACAAATATCTATCACTGCGAAACTCAATTTAAAAACGTCACAGTCCGGAGTTAAGATAAATCCAGGCGGTCCAATTCTTCGGACGGTGTAGCGGATCTCAAAGACTGAGAATCGAGATTTGAACCGCTCCACTATCCCGTGCTTAATAGGGTGCAATATAATTACAATGAATAAATTTCACAACTGTATTTATACCTGTTGAGTTGATACATGTGACAGAATAATTAGCTTCCGGTGCGAAACTGAGAAATTCTCGCTCACTTTTCAGTAAAGATTAACGCTATTAAATATTCACCGTTTTAATCCTCGTTTTAAAGATTCCCGCTTTTGAAGATTCCTTGTTTAAAAGATTCCCGCTTTTAAAGATTCCCCGTTTTAAAGAGTGGGGCGCGCGGTGGCCTCATGGTTAGCGCGCTCGTCTCCGGATCGAGCGGTCCGGGTTCGAGCCCTGGCCGGGGACATTGTGTTGTGTTCTTGGGCAAGACAATTTACTCTCACAGTGCCTCTCTCCACCCAGTTGTATAAATGGGTACCGGCGAACTTGATGCAGGGGGTAACCCTGCGATGGACTAGCATCCCATCCAGGGGGGAGTAGAAATACTCCTAGTCGCTTCATGCTACAGAAACCGGGATGAGCTCCGGCCTGATGGGCCACTTGGCTCGTATGCAGACTTTACCTTTTTACCCGTTTTAAAGATTCCTGCTTTTAAAGATTCCCCGTTTTAAAGATTCCCGCTTTTAAAGATTCCCCATCCTAAAGATTCCCCATTTTAAAGATTCTCCATTTTAAAGATTCCCCGTTTTAAAGATTCTCCATTTTAAAGATTCCTGGTTTTAAGAATTCCCCATTTTAAAGATTCCCGCTTTTAAAGATTTCCCATTTTAAAGATTTCCGGTTTTAAAGATTCCCCATTTCAAAGAATCTCCGTTTGAAAGATTCCCTATTTTAAAGATTCCCGCTTTTAAAGATTCTCGCTATTAAAGATTCCCCGTTCCCCGTTCCCCGTTCCCCGTTCCCCGTTCCCATTCATCGATTTCCCACTCACCGATTCCCCATTCCTTGTTTTAAAGATAGCCGCCTGAAATCTAGACAGGTTGATAAGAGATTTATTGAATGAACTAAAGTGTCTAGAAAAAAATTCCACGGTTACCCACTGTAATGATATCAGTGAAGATGATGATGATGAAACCGTTTGCACTGGGCTGCAAAAACCTTTCAGATCTTTCGGCTTCAAATTTTCCGCTACCAAAATGATGGTAGTAGCTTGACAGTTTGATTCCGTATGGCATGTTGGAACTCATAGGAACATACTTTAGAAGCCTTCAGTCACGTTAAACATTCGTTGAAGATGTTTAACATTTTGAAACACCGTGTGTGGAATAGTTTCGGACACAGCATGCCACATAACTGTTTTTGACACATTTTGGCCCTCATTTATACTGAGCGTATTTTATCACAACAGCTTTATCAATTCTTTGAGGATGAATTATTTGTCTGCTTCCTGTCCGAACCACAGCTGTCAGGCTGCATGCTTTTGCCTCGTCCCAGGTCTTCCGCGCCGAGGAAAATAAAAATAAAAACCCGCAAAAAGTAAAAAGTAGGAGCGCAGGCTCAACCCTGACCGCGTTCCGCGCCCGTCTCTCTTTCATCCGCCGATCGCGCTTCAGTCCACATGAACTTTATTTTATCAGTCAGGCTCAAGTCGTTTGGCTTGTGTAGAGTCAAGAGGCAGCTTATTGGTATCAAGACGTTACTTTACTGAACGATTTCATTACTTTACTGAGCGAGACATTGCCGGCAAGGCCGAGGTTTGAGATTTTCCCGTAAAGACCGAACGTTCGAGGTTCATAAGATATGGCTTTTTGCTTTGTCTTTGTAGGTCCGTAATCGTCGGCGGGCATTACGAGAGAATAATGCCCTAGAATTAGCCGGTCAGAGGGCGCGTTATATCGACTACAAACACGAGCTATGTAATAAAAAAGGTTTAACAAATGTTTGCAAGATTGGAATGAGACTGTTTGAATCGTTTGAGGCCCCAAGAAAATATTTCTTTATTAATAGTTTCTTTTTTTCAGGTGCTTTGTGTAGTGAAATTGATTGGATCACAATGGATATAGAAGGCATATTTTTCAACACTACAACATTGACCACAGGTTAATAAATAAGTTGATATTTATTTTATATCGGCAATTTATCATCAGTGTCATTCATTTCTATTGAGGGTTTACGTGGGGGTGACCAGCAACATTTTCAGTGATTTCCCATTAGCTGTCATGCACAGTTTCAGCTTATTTTTTAGCTATCGGTATTAAATTTTGCAGATGGTAACTCAGTACCACTTGAAGGACGTCCCATTTCTCAGTTGACAGTTAGCATTTTGAACAATTCGCAGCTGTAAGTGAAATTGCAAAGAGATCCTCTTATTGTTGCCTTGCCTTATATTCAAGAAGACTCACAGCTGTCTTTCGTAAAGATAATAAGATTGTCCTGCGCGCGAAACATCAAGGAGAGGTTTACATCACCACTTGTCGTCATTTTCGCCATCGTTATCATAGCATACTGTAAAATCCTGGTGCAGGTCTCCATGGTTACAGGACAGCACACCTGCTAACCAAAAAATAATTTCGAGTTATCATCCTCCCGGTTAGAAGCCACGCCCATACCCACCCCTCGAGTTTGGTTTGGTGAATTACAGACTAGTTGTACTTCAAATAGAATTCCGCAGATTAAATTTTCATCAGTTTAGATTTTGTGAAATGTATCCCTCATCGAAGTCTTTTCAAAAGTCGTTTCTTGCAAACTCATTCTCAAACGTTGTTTGTTTAATGCCATTTATAATGATGTTTCCTTTGGATACAATCTCCTCGACTTATTGTTACAGGTCCTCTAAAAGCCTCTTATGAAGGTTGTAAGTTTAGGTTTATAAGTTTCTTAGTTTACTTTCCGGCCTTTCAACGTTCTTTCGATTTTTTCGTTTGTTTTTTTCAGGACAGAACCTGACTTCCAACGCGTCCGCCGCTGGCTTTGCCCTCAGTCCAGGCTTTATCACCGCAGTCACCGTTTATGCCGTCGTAATTTTTATTGTAGCCGTGATCGGTAACTCTTTGGTAATATACATCGTGAGCGCGCGAGAATATATGAGAAACTCAACCAATATACTGATCGCCAACATGGCGGTAGCGGATATTTTAATGGCTTGTATTTTCCCTTACATGCTCAAATGGCTTTACGTGATGAGTCTGTGGTTTGGAACGTTCATGGGAACAGCTCTGTGCAAGTTCTTTCATTCCGCTCAAGTTCTCTCCATCGCCTGTTCTGTGATAAACCTTGTCTTTATAAGCCTTGATCGATGCATTGTCATTTGGTTTCCTTTACGACGAATCTTCACAAACAAAGTTCTGAAAGCGTCTCTTGTAGCGAGTTGGATTTATTCGCTTGCTTTCGCTATGCCACTGATCGTGATGACCACGACACGCCGTGATGCCGAGGGATCTTATCACTGTCGCGAATTCAACTGGCCCACTCCACGTGCTAAAATTGACTACACAACAGCTTTTACGATTTGTTCGTATATTGTGCCCCTCGTCATTATTACTATTGCATACATTCTAATTGCCGTTAAACTTTGGAAGCGGGAATTACCGGGTCATCAGACACTGGAATATCAAAAGAAAGCCCACGAAACCACCAAAAAAGCCATTACAATGCTAGTCACAGTAGTGGCCGTGTTTGCACTGTGTTGGCTTCCACTGCAAGCGCGAGAATTTATGCTGAACTATTTCCCTGAAACGATCTCACTCTTTCCTATAGAACTAGAAGCCTTTCTTCCGTGGATCGGTGTTTTGAACAGCGCCATCAATCCTTGCTTGTATGTGATCTTTTCTGAGAACTTTCGTCGCGAGTTTGGTCGAATTCTTTGTTGCGTGAAAAGTAACCGCCCCGATGCGTATTTGGGGATCCCAGCTTCAAGGGCCACGCCCATGACTACGCCCATTTTATCTCGGCGCCATCTGTCAGCTACCAATGTACATGAAACTGTTCCTCTACGCCATTTAACAGTAAATGGTAAATAGACTGACTTGTTTATCGAATTTACACGTTGCATAGAGAAAGGATGATCCTAAACTTCATTTGCTTGCTTGTTACTTTTACTGCCTTTTCAAAGTGAACATCGGTTTTGATAGTGATGAGGCGAGTGTACGTAACACAGAAGTGCTGGCACAAGGCAATTTTCCTCGTAACAATCATCGAGGAATACTCATCGTGAAATTAACGTTGTAATTTTGTAAACAATCCTGCCGATCATCACGAAATGCGTGAAACAAAATCTGCGATCCATTCAGGTTCAAATTGGGAGAAGGGAGGGTAATACAAGGCAACATAATAAATTTAATTGAATAAGAAAATGGCGACGACGGAAAATTTGAAACCGTCCAAAATTATTTATTTTTTATGAACAAGTTAATCTGATCAGCCTCCGAAGTATTTTTTGGTTTCTACTGATTTAATTTCAAAATTGCAGTGATCGTACATGAAATAAATTTTGAAATTCATTTTATTAATATATCACTGATAATTTAAGTTAAGTTATTTTTGAATCACAGGTCAGAACAGTGTGCATACGATTGCTTGTGAATTGGAACTAGTGTTATATCAGAAAAACGCTCGTGTGCTATTATTTGTTTAGTACTTCGTGGAGAAGCGCGAAGTCACGCTTCACGCAAGAATCTGAGGTCTTCAATTTCTCCAAGCTTTTTCCTCTTCTTTTTACATTTTCTCTTAAATTTATTTATACCGATGGTTGTGTTATCAACAAGATTAATCATTGTGTTTAGTCGGATATCTTATAAACCAAACATGTAAGCTTGTTTGCTCTTTCTCATTTTGATTGGTCTTTCATGGCCTTGGGAGCAGGGCATTGTTCACGTGGAATTGCTGTTTCAAAGCGAGACATTTGTGTGGTATTGTATAACTTTGTTTATTTAGTCTGAGCAAATATGACAAAAAAAACCCAACCAAACAAACAACAACAACAAAAATAAAAACAAAATAAAATGACAGTTTGGAAAGCATCCAGTCGCAAATGGAAGAATTGTCAGATAAATCACTCGCCAGGAAAAAGATTTTTTCAATCTGACGTTTGAACTTGACTTTCAAATTGTTTTCTAACTTCTGCTTGCACGTGCCGAGAAAACAGCATTAAAATCAAATATAAAATGGGACTATGTGAGTTAGTCTTTTATTTTAAGTATTTAAAAACTTATTTGTCGTATTAAAGACCGAATTTCCCTACAACTTGAAAGTACACAAATTTACTGGCTTATGTATAAAATCTTTGTAAGAAAAAAAGAAATTAAATTGCACTCTGTCGTGTGGTCAGTCGGGAGTCGTTGTGTCTTCCCTTCTTAGGTCGAGGTAACCGGAGACATTCGTAGTGGACGGGCCATTACATTTTCGAGGGGAAGGCTGGGCAATTTCCAAAACAATTCATGCAGAGAAAAAACTGCTGAAAAAAAAAAAAAAAAAAAAGAAAAGAAAAAAAAAAATGAGCAAGGGGAGCCGTGGGAAAAAATTGAACAAGCTCTTTCCACTATCCAGGCCCTTTTTTGATGTCAAAAAAGTTTGTGCACAAGCTACTGCCCACCAAAAAAAAGAAAAAAAAAACAAAAATCATGCAAAACCTGAGGGTGAAAAAAAACAATCATGTCTCGGAAAATTGCCCAACCTTTCCCCCGCCCCGTACCCCCCCCTCCCCTTCCATAAAAAAAAAATGGTTTCATACTTACGTAATCGTTGGAAACCGACAGAAGTTGAAAAAATCCTGTTGAACGTCTTTGGGCCGAGAGCAGCAAAGTTCTTGTTCACTGGCGTCATAGCCTGCGTCGCAGACAGTCTAAACCGCCGGTATAGTCCTATATCGGGGATTTTATGACAAGTCCGGCTGCAACGCAGGCTATGGCGTCAGTGCTGGCTACCGTAAGCCTTTCTAGGTATCATGTGAACATTTTTTAAATATTGTTAACTACTGTTTTTCGTTGTGATGAAATTTCATTTCCTTCTGTCAGCTGATATAGACGCCAGATTCCAGTGAATTTTCCAGCAGGGGCTTAAGTTATGGGATTCTATCACGCAAGGCATTCCCTGTAAGCACCGTAAGCAAGATCCGAGGATACTTTCAATAACATACATTTCACACATCCAGTAGTAGCAGTTGTAGTAGCAGTAGTAGTAGTATACTTTATTTACCCTCGGATTGTAGAGTAGCTTTAACAACTTATGTCTCCGAGCATTTCAACAGCACAATGGGCAAAGACCAGACCACAACACCGGGAACTTCGTGCCCTGCTCTTTACGATGAGTAAAGCATTCTAGCAGCATTCAGTAAGACAGACAAGCATTCTAACAAGACAGGCAATCTTGCAATCTTCATCTTTTTGTTTTTCTGCTCGACTTACTCGTCTTGTAAGTGAAATTCATCTCACTGAACACTTCCCCCAATTGGTTACCACTTTGCTGGCTAACACGGCAGCCCCAGCCACCCTACCCAGACAAAAGTTTTGACTCGTAGGTGGTTTACAGGTGTTCAGTTTCTGTGGATTGCATTTAACACGTGATGACATTCACGTTGGGTAAATATTGTTTGAGCAACTGTTTAAGATCAACATAAAAGTGATAGTGGGCTAAAAAAATCAGTCTGGATCACAGATAGAGGAAAACATTTCTTCGTTGCCAGCTGGGTTCAGCTGCGCTATTTCGGTGCCCTCCACTTGTGAATTGCTCTCCTTTAGACAAGGTAACTACGTTTTCTATCTAAAATATTACTGTAATGTGTTGTCTTATGGGTGGGCAGTTGAAAGTTTAGCAGTTTTCTGAAGTGATCTTGTCACACAATCTAGCGTTTATATGGAAGTTGCGATTGTGGGCTGAATTGAAACGCTAGTACAGTCAGCTTGAACAAAACAGAAATTCTAGAAAATTCCGTTAAAATTGATCGATTGCAAAAATTATAAAACCGTGATTTCTGCCTGGTGGACGGAAATCCGGACACAAATTATGTGGCCAATATCGTTACGACAATGTGAATTTTAAAATGCCAGTGTCTGAAATATTATCCGCTAGAAACTTGAGATTTCAGTACAGAAGCAGCGGAATTTTTCCCATTTCTGTTTCGATCAGTTTCAGGAATCTCAAGTTTGGCCATTAATGAGCGAAAATCGGCTGGGCTCGTTATAATAGCGTGACAAAATAATTGTAATTGACGTAATAAGCTCAAGTCGTTTTAGTTAGGTCTATTGTTTCGGTGTTACACAAATCTGATTGGGTCATCATGACTTGCCTGGGGCGATTCTACCTGACGTTGCGATTAAATTCTATTACGGCAGACACTCAGACACTTCTTCCGATGGGTTTGAGCGAGGTGGTGAGCGCTGTAATTAAGTGCGTTGAATCAGACGTGTAAATCTGCTAAAGGGAAAAATATACAACAGTGAGAGCAACTGTAAACAAAAGATTTGACGTTACAGGTAGGCCTGATCAATATCAGTCTGAATTTGTTAAATCGAGGAAGTTGAATATACACTAGGCTCCACACACACTGTTTTTGCGCTCAGTAACTGTCTTATTGCTCGTAAAAACTTTCGTGCCTAATCAATGGAACCAATTCCCTGGCTGCTCGAGTTGCTTCGTGACCGAACGGCAAAAGTTTATCAGTTTGGTTTCAGGATTTGCAAATCCGATTTGATTTTGCTATGTTATGACCCATATGTAAATGTTCGCATTAGAAACGAAATTCTAAGATTCCTCGAATGCTCGTATTAATAACTGATATCATGTTGTACGGACGTTCTTTAAGTACTTGCTTGACTAATGTCGACTATGAAATATTCACCAAGTTGTTAGGAATCGATAAAGAGTAATATTTTTCCAGGGTTATCAGTGATGGGTCGAAATATCACCTCAACAACGCTATGGAATTATTCGCACAACATTAATTAACATCCGTGTCGAAGGATTGTTGTCTAAAGTTTTCATAGTTGTTTATGTTGACCAGGTTACCGTAACAGAGTAGAATCGAATCCTGACATCAACGAAAGGAAACAGCAGGGCGCTTTTCGCACTGTCTGAAGGCGACCAGTTGACACCATACGTATCCCGAGGGACGCGGGAAAGACGCGCGATTTTCGCGGTAATAGTAGACATCGGATGTTGTAGTCTTAACAACCATGGTCTCTTAAAAGTAAACCTTAAATAAAATAATAGATAGACGACAAAGAAGGAAAAACAAGAGAGGAAAAAGGCTACTCATAAAAATGAAAAACAGAAGGCCAAAACTGAAGAAGATCGAGACGGTTGCAAACGGAAGAGCTTTAGAAATTTAGTCGGTAAATTTGTCTCCGAAACGGTTGTACGAGAGTTCCTTACTTTTTTTTTTAAAACGATGACAATGCGGAGTCGACATCCGCCGGTTCCATACACGTCCTACCCTTGTCCCACGTGCGTTATACAGTTAGCTAAATAAATTCTCAGTCAAAGAGCCCGACCCATGAAACTCTTGAAAATCAGACATAGTTGCCGCGTTTTTCGTCTACTCGGCTTTCTTGTCTATACCGTTTATCAACAGGGCCGTTATTATTTTTTTTAGAGCAACATTGTAGTACGCAACTCTCTACAAAACACTTCCGCGGTTTTACGTGAGTTCCGGCGAAGATCTGTCTGTTCTGCGATGTCTGTAGTTAAATTCTGGCCCTTTCTTTTTATCAATGCTGTTTTTATTCCAATTCGTCGCGGAAGTTTTCGGTAACGGATGCAGAATACCTAGTAATGGGGGCGGATCCTTTTTGCCCTCTGAGGTTTCTTTGTGAAAGCGATTAAGCTCTTGTTTCACATAGTAAGAGAGCTTAAAGGTTTTTTTGGAAGGAAAGTAAACAGATTCAAATGAAAGTTTACCTCGGGGATAATGACAGCTTTATCTCTCTAGGGTCCTATAGTATATAGGGAGATAGAGCTTACAGTGTCAACTCTTTTTTAGAAATAGATTTTTTACTCGAATACCCTACGAAAATAACGAACCCGAGACTAAGCTAAGAATATTTTTTTTCATCGAGCTCTTTTCAGAACTCCACTTTGACTCAAAAAACTAAACCGCAAAATGTTACATCTCGAATATCTCAATAACCCTGCGGCCACAATGGTCTTTCTTAGGTCACAATCACACGGGCGTTCCGAAATGCTATACTGATCATGAAAAAATATGAACATACCGTGAGGTCTTGAGTCTTAATCTGGAGTAAGCCTCAAAATTACGAACTTCTTATTAACTCAGAGTGAGGTCTTTGCGACAAAATCTTAAACCGAGACCTTATCGTATTGAATAGGCCATAGAGAGGTCAATGCGGCAAAGTCGAGGTTTGCGATTTTCCCCATAAGACCGAACGTTCAAGGTTAACAAGTTGTTTATTATATGACTTTTTGCTTTGGTTTTGCAGGCCCGTAATCACCGCGGGAGCATAACGGGAGAATAATGCCCCAGAATAAGCCAATCAGAGCGCGCGTCATGTTCGCTACAAACACAAGCCATGTAATAAACGTTAATATCAAGCTTCTGAAAATACTGTTTATTGGGTGGTCTGAAACTGAATAGATCAAAGTTAGCCTGAGATATTTGGTTCGCGTTTTGTTGACGGTTTTGTATTCTTTTCATCAACCTAAACAACAACTTAATGCCACAATTTCGGGTCCAGATGTTTAAAAGCCGATCAACCAAAATCCCAAATTCAAGGCTACGCAGAGTTTTAAATTTCAACTACATCTTTGAGTGGTGATTTAAAGTGAAAATTTCCATCATCCTAAAACTAAAAAAGAAAAAAAAAATGAACAGAAATACCCACAAATAATCAAGTAAGTGAAATTGACTTCACTGTTCATGTTGTCGGGATCAACCGGGCTCTCCTAGTTTCCGCAAGGAAGTCCCCCCTGCCCGTAAGATTATATATTTCATATCGTCGTAATCCTAAGCTCCTTATCACTGGATATCTGTTTGTTTGTACGGAAGGGACATGCAGGAATTCTCCCCAGTACAGCTGGTTTTGCTTTATCAGGAGCAAGATAAGTCATCTGTTCTGTTGCCACCTCAGTAATGTTGAAAAATACAAGTCATTTAAAACAATGGAAGTTCACATTTTGAGACCTTAAAAGAACGTTTCTTACAGACCTTACACAAAGTTCAAATCGGACACGGTAGAGACAAAAGAAAGGGATGTTTACGGAAACGAAAATTTGTCATATAGGAGCGGATCCTGGATTTTTGTTAGGAGGGGGTGCACCATTAAGAAATAACGTAACTGATTGGTGGGGTAAACAAATTTTAAAAGCGAATACGAAGAAGAAGGCTTCATCTCAGGGAGGGGAGTGCGTTCTCCCTGCACTCTCCCCCTAGATCCGCCACTGTCATAGTTTAATGACTCTTTAACGTAAAGTTCATGAGCCGTTTACGTCAGTAGATAGATTATAGTACTGATCCGTGTTGGCGAGTTGAGAAGCACCAAATATCAAAAAGAAATCAAATTTAAACGGGAAAGGGATATGTGTTTCATGTCGGTTATAATTACGACTGTACAGACTTTTGCAGTGTTTAAAAGGATTTTACTAAACTTACAGAAAAAAGCACGAACAAATTTTTGGACAATCTGCAGCTTTGCAATGCCGCTATGTGTCAAAGACTAAGTAAATCTGAATTTCGCCAAAAATCTTACCGTTTCTTCTGTCGAGTCATTTCAGTTGATAGTGAAGTTGAACAACCTCACATAATTCAGGCGGCAATTTGACTATGGACTCCCATATTGGTTCAGATCCCGGTTGTTCAATTATCCTCATGTTGTATAGGATTTGGCGGAGTTTTGTTAACTGGAGGTTTGTTTACCTGAAGGTTAAATCGTTCAAAGCAGCTTTTTGTGGGTCGGTTAGTTAAACTCGCCGGTTGAGGAAGCTTACTCTCGGTTAAGTCAAATCGCCACAAACTAGACGAGGAAACAAAACCTTAGTACATGAAAAAGTGCCATTTCTATCGAGAAAAGTGTAAGATAAAGATGGATACTTCATACCAAGTGAACCAATAGTATTTCAACCCAAAAAGAACGTCAAATAGCTGCACTGTCAGTCTTCGCGAAGTTCTTTGTCTGTGTAGTCATCGATCGACGACGGAATTTCGTGTAAGGCAAAGACTTTGTTCCAATTTTCCTTCTTAAACCAAGGTTAGTGTCGTTAGTCAGCGTACCTCCGTCGCGAGGAGGGTTGAATTTAACTCGCTAAATTGAGGTTAGCAATAGCCTATCTCAAAACAATAGAAATGACACGCGGGCAAATTTTAACCTCGTCAATGTTAAAACGCACAGACTGCAGACTGCAGTCCAGGGTTAAAATGCAGACTAAGGGTAAAATGCAGACTGCAGTATACAGACCTATATTTCGAGTAAACCGTAAACTAATCGTTTTGAAAGTCTGCAGTTTGGTTAGCCTGAAGAGCACCAGCTCTGGTTAGCCTGAATATCATTACATTTTGCCCCTTCTGAAGGAGAGCTTAGCTCGCAGCGTATAGTTTACGCTAACTATTTGACACTTTCAAGAGCTTTTTCAACCTTCCGTTCAGTTTATCACTCAAGTTAGACTGTATATAACTTAGGTTAGCCTGAATATCAGTCTAATGTTACTCAGGTTAGCCTGAATAATGCTCCAGTTAGTCTATTTACGGTTAGCTCTTAATGACGAAAATGGTAGCATGACATGCACCCTTAAAAAGTCTGCAGTCTGCGTTTTACCCATGGCTGTGGTCTGCAGTCTGCAGTCTGCAGTCTACAGTCCGCAGCCTGCGTTTTACTCCTGGTCTGTAGTCTGCAGTCTGCAGTCCGCAGTCCGCAGTCTGTGTTTTTCATCGACCGATGTCAGGTTCTGGCGATACTTTGGTACCTGAATGATTTTCAGTTTGCTTTCATATTTGAATAATATAATGACTCCTTCGATCCAAAATTATAAACAGTTACGAAAAAATTGAAAACGAAGTCCTCCCAAGCTCTTCTAAATGTAATCCTTCACCACAAACGCACCGAGTTCGAGGTAGCTGAATATCCAAGGATATTTAAGATCATTTAAGGACGTTTTCTCCTTTCTTATTACAAGACAGGTCACGATAGGAGTAAACAATGAAATCCCTAAATTTCTGGTCCACCTTCCCTTGTCTCTCAGATAAGCGAAACAGGAAGCATTTCTCAACATGGACGTCTTTTGAGGCTTTTTTTTTTTTTCGAGGAAGCTTAATGTATGCCTCGCTTACAACACTCCGTTAAAACATGACATATACTTCAAACTTGGTACTGTCTTTGCATACGACCACGTTTCATGACTCTTCTATTCCGCTTTGCTGTCACTCTCACTGCCGCTGGAGCTACTGTTTCACAAAGATAACATTTTTTGGTGAGCGTGTACTTACTAGGCAATATTTAAAGGAGTAGGCGTAGACATCCGCTGTGAAATCAAATTTACATAAGATAACGTGACCTCGTTTAACTTTATTTTTGTTCTTCCCATCGCTTTTGTTAGAAAAAAGAGCGTCCCGAAGCAGTTTGAACACCAGAAGGAAACCTCGAACCCGATTTAGCGCTAGCCTTACAGAAATCAGCACTTTCCAAAATACCAAAGTAGTCCACTTTAATACCATGCAAATTGGAACGAGCTTCAAAGCGTGGGGGCAGCTATTATTCTATTGAGTAAACAATTTGAATCGGCTTCACCCAATGAATTTCTAAGAAGCTGAAGGCCGTGTCACAATTCTCCCCTTATGAATGATAATTAGCACATCAGCATTGCTGAGTCAACCCGGCGCAACTTTCACGCTTAAGCTTCAATCTGACCGTTATTACTCTGTAAGTTAGTATACATCACTGAAAATACCAGTTTAATTTGGAGCAGGAAATTGGATTCATCAAGTTGTAAGGTAAACTTATCCGAGTGGAACATTACAATTTAAAATACTTACTTCCCTTTTAATAGTTTCGAAAGTTGGCTTTACTTGAAACAGTTGTTAACAGCAGGCCATTTGAGCATTGGAGTATCGCGGCCCAGATAGAAATTTTAATTTTAGAACTACAAAAAGATCGAAGCAGTTCATTTCATTTCACTTCATTTCAGTTTCTCGACATGAGTTGATATCTTAGTTATGATAGTAACTCATGAACCTTCACGGGAGCTCAAGGGAGAAACGAAAATCGAACAAACTTGCTAGCGACCAGTACATAGTTACATGCGTAACCGGCCAGTTGAATGTGAATTAACCGAAAGCTGGACGTTGCGCTGTCACGTTAAATGTTTCCAGCTTTACGTGCGTAAAATCAGGAGCCAGGTAAAATGAAATGGAGAAATTGGGCGGACGGACGTCTGTGGAAGCGTTCAATGTTGTTCAAGTTTTTCCGCTTGACACTGTGGAAAAAGTTTAAAATAGTCCATCTATTTCCGCAAACGCAGGCCGTACATATGTTTTATCAATTTTACTGTTTAAATTTTAAATCTGCCCGCTAAGTTACCTGCGCTCGAAGTAGTAGTAGTCCACTTATTGATCTCACTTGTATTTTTTCAATTCTATATTACACATTTGTGTCAGCAAATAATATCATTTTCACAGTTATCTTTTTGCATAACACATTTTAATGAAAAAGAGTGACATTAGAATAGAAATTGAGTTTCTTCCTGCTACTATCCCGTAATCTTTTTGCTTTGTTCTTTTTTAATTTATATTTTTTAAGGCAAAGTATCATTGTAATTAAAAATTAAATTATTTTACGCACGTAGAGCCGGCAAAATTTACATCTGTAAGCATATGTAAAATAACGCAACAAAAGAAATTCACCTTAACTGAACATGGTAGATTAAGGTGAAAGTCCAATTTGTTTTCGTTTTAAGCGTGACAAAAGAACATGAATTTAGAAGATTTTTCAGTTTAATAAAACGGAGAACATTTTTTAACGGCTTTTGTCTGCGATAAAAGTTGAACCCCGCTCTACTTTTCAATCTCATGCAGAAACAGCATTTGGTACCAAACTCGAATTGGCGCGAGACGCCGTTCGTGAAACGTGCAGCATCAGCGTACTAGAAAACGCACGCTGCATCGTAATTATTTTGTCCCAAGAATAGATCCGTGTTCTAAGTACGTAAAAAGTTTACGCAACAGCTGAAACGAACGCTTGTAAAGTTTTTCACTGACGCATATATTTTACGTGCGCCAGATATCATTGGCGTCCGTGTTATGTTTTAGTGCAGCTGACATTTTTGGCTGACATGTTTAACGCTCGCCCATCGCAGAAGCCAATTAAATGATTGTGGGTTGTGCAAATATTATTTAGCATGCAGTTGCACGAAAATATGTCATTAGCACAGTGTCAGTGAAATGTACCCAATATTACACGACTAAGATAGTTCAGAAGGCCAATAAGTAAAAGCAACCAATCATATTGCTTCTTTTTTCCTGTCCAATATTTTCCAAGCATGAGACCGTGCACTGAGCACTCTTAAAGGTTTTGTTGTAGTTAGTATGACTTACGTGTTTTTAAAAGTCAGAACATGAGCGTGGAAAAGTCTTTTCTTCCTCCAACTTTCTTTTCCTTTCTTTATTGAAAACGACGGAAGCCGGATTTCAGTCAGAAGTGCGCGCTTGTCTTTCCAGACCTTAATCGTAGTATTGTTCTAAAGACATTTTCAGCGTATTCTACAATCATACCAAAAAAGGACAAAGATAAGGCTTGAAGCCCACTTAAATCGAAAGGCAAAATCTAAACTTCTGTACTTTTACTTATTCGAAATCCAAGTGTTACCCTGGTGACCTGATAGCCACAAAACATTGCGCGTTTTACCCTGGTAACCACAAAACATTGCGCACTTTGCCCTGGTAACCACAAAGCATTGTCCGCTTTACCTTTTAACCACAAAGCATTGCGGGCATTACCTGACAATGCCTTTCGTTTTTATCGATGCTCTTAAGTCAAAAGCTGTGTTTATTTATCTAGTCGTCTTTTCTTGAGGTCAAAAGGTGAGTAACCTTCGATTGATGAGACTTAAATAGAAATACGACTTAGACCGCATATTTAGGATACTTCAGTACATTGTAACTAACACGCAAAGGAATTTTTCAGTATATATCAGTTTGGTAAATTGAGAAAAATTTACCGACGAATTTAACCCAATCGTAGCGTCAACTTGTTCCCTGTAGATTAACTAACTAGCCATTATGATTCTGGTTATTGTGAAACCTGTGTATGCCTTTCTTTAACGCGGCCTGGTGCTCTTTTGTTTTAACATTTGGTCTTCTTTCTTTATAGTTTTCTGCCTTGATAGAGATCTACTGTGGTGTGAAACTTTGAATGAGTACTAATCTAAAGATGGTTCAATCGTGTCGACTTTAAAGTAGTCAATATATTTTCTTAACTTAAAATCCCCTTCTAGTGGTCGAGGATAACTTTCTATCTGTGAAGAAAACGATTAAGGGGCGCGCGAAATGAATGCAGTTACTCAACGCACATCAATGTACTTGATAAGGCCCGCTCGTTAAAGCCTTTGTACTTTTCGGTTTTGTAACACTTGCGTGCAGTACCCTCAGATGATAAATCCCTAATAATTAACACGTGCATATGAAAACGACTTCAAAGGCGGCAGGATTACTTAATTAAATAGGACTAAAAAGTCCCTGATGTTGGGACTAAAAAGTTCCAACATCAGGCTGAGCGTTGCAGTTTTCAACTAACCCAAGATAACACAGCTCTTTCTTTCCGTTCAAGGGGTGTGATAGGTAGAGTGGTATGTTACAAATGTGTTCGTTCCATTCGAACATCGAATGTCTCAAATAGCAGATCAACTTCTATAGTTTATCATAATTTTTGGGTTGAGCTGTGGTTAGAAACCTCTCATGCGCTTCATTTAAATTTTAAGCTGCTCAAATTTTGATAACAGTTGACGCTGAAAAGTTTTAGCTCGTGCGCAGCAGCTCCCGCGTTCTCTCTGCTTGTTTTAGCGCACTCAGTGATCATGAAAGGCAATGAATTTACAAAATGAAATTTTAAAGCAATTCTTGCCCGTGAACCTTCGTCGACTCTTGTTTCTGTTTGACCTCGCTTCTTAGCCTGATGTCGCAGTACGAAACATTTATCGAGTAACAAGCTATTTGAAAGACAGAGAGAGGATTTGACCATCGGTTGGGAAACACTCACGGAAGTTGATCCAAAAACGGTTTTTTTTTCAAAGGATAAATAGTCCTTAACCTTACAAAGTCCTGTTCTACCATCCTAAAAGGTTCTACAATTTGTTAAGTGAACAGCTGAATTCACAAAAATCTCAATGAACATTTTGCATCCTTGTTTTTGTGTTCTCAGCCGTCTTTATGCAACTATGATTGGTGGAAAAAATTGTCACTGAGTTCGGACTTTCAACTCAAATGCGCATTTATTTGGAAGGGAAAGAGTACCGTGAACTGAGGAGTTTCAGGTTACGTAAATTGGCAACGAGTTGGCCTTTTGGGAACCTTTGAAAATGAACTTTTATTGTGTAAAGTGCTTCTTAATTAAGATGGGTGATACTTGTAACTTAAACGGCTACCTTTGTAGTTGTGTTTTGCCGAAAGAGTTCATATTTTTGTTGGGTTGGTAAAAGTTAAAGTTTTGAAAAATGTGTGAAAATAAAGCAAAAATGGAACAGTTTGAACTGAAAGTTACTGACAATATTTGAATTTCAACATAATTTCACATCGATCGAGAACTCTGCACAACGGAAAAATATTCCAGGTTGACTTGTAAATATTCGCTCAAACAGGAACTTATAATTGGTTTTTGCATTTGAATGGTTTCTAGCGTCAAGGTATAAATTTATTGAACGAGCTCGGGTTTTTGCGGAACTATCACCAATGTGATTGGTCAAACACTAAGAGTGATTGATGGATCTTTAATTAATAATTTCTCAGTGCAGGTTGATCGAGTTAGGGTTTTGAAGGAAGGTAAATAGTGCTTCCTGTGACCAAAGACGGTTATGTTTGTTCAGGTTCGTATCTATAGATTATATTCTCTCGTGGTTTTTCTCTAGAAGGCATAACAAGGTAAGCTCGAGTTCCTCCGTGCCCACTGATCACTCGTGTTCTGTTAATCATCTTGAGAAAAAATTAGTAAGTAATATAAATGTGCTTCATACACTATATTGGCAAGAAATTAATTGATGACTTCAAAACAGCGTGAAACTACCTGGCACGACGCCTGTGGGATGTTAATTTAAGCTCTCCATTCAGAAACCCATGCTGATTGACCGGACAGTTTATTTTTTCTGTCTTTAAAGTGAACGATACTTTCATCATTGCATTTTATTCCAATTCATATCATCAATATCCCGTGTACGTGCTATCGACACACGCTTTGTCATGTTGCGCAATAACGACTGCAAACTTATAACATAGGGTACATGCGTAACGTTAATAAGAAGTGAAGTCGGAGCCTTACCTTGTAGATAAGGCTACTTGTGTCGCACAAACTCCGAAAAATTAATAAGTCTTTCGATGTATTGTGCTTTGCTTACTCGTAGCTGCACGACTACTTTTAAACTAAAAAAAATATTCATTATATGTGCTAAATGAAAATAAACTTAAGTCAATAATATTTACCTTGCAGAAATGAAACTATATCTACGGCACGATCAGCCATTTTTCTAATTCGCTTTCCGCTCGGTTGTGATAAGACAAAAAAACCCAGAAAACTTGAAAAGTTCTCGAAAATCATGAAAATTATTCATGGCAAGTGTTAAGTGCGAACACACATTCAATTTGAATTCAGACTCTGTGGCATACTATTCCAAGAGGAACACTGAAATTTCATTAACAAAACACTTGTTCGAGTTTAAAATGGTCCTGTACCTTAATGTTTGTCAAAAAGGCAATTCCTTAGTTGTCAAACAGTAAAAGGCATAGTCAACAAGCAATTATGTGTATTACTGATTAAACACCAAATTCTCCTACACCAACATTGAAAAAAATTTATGCTGGGCAATCAGTTGAGAGAGCTAAAGGATATAAAGAGATTGAAATTTCTGTCACGGTTATCTTTAGTTTTAATTTCAAATCTTTGGCCGTTGTTTTCTTTGTACACACTGAAAAGTGGCTGTCAAAAATATACATTAAGACCACCAGAGAGCTATATATGCTTTTTCACCACAATAAATTCATTATAGTCTTAGTAAATTACAATCATTTTCTTTGCCGATATCATTATGTTGAAAACCTTGCCCAGAGTTTTTTTTTTTAAAGATAACGCATTTTCAGCTTTGTAATTTTCACTGCATACATTGTTTGCACTTGTAATTTCAATCGCTGAGTTCTAATGACAGTTAGTTTCGTCATTATTTGCTCGGCTTTTTTTTCTTTTCAATGCAACCAAATGAATTCCAATTATTAATTTTCAACCATGTTACGTGCTTGATCGTTAATAGCGGTCATAATGATAAAAAGGACATCATCACCTACTCATTCACCCCGCCTAAGACAACGTTATCGCTTACTGATGGAAGCGAGATATTTTTGTTTCCAACAATTTCTCTTTGTAATGAAAATCGCATCTACAGTAGTAGCCTTTTCTCGTCGGCCGGACGTGCGAATGTCGAAGTAGTGATGAAGTATTGTTCCCAGCAAATCTTTCAGTTCATTGGTTGACAAATTTAATAATCGGCGTGACGTGTAAATACTATTTATAACGTTTTTGTCCTTTTTCTGATTTCATTTTCCTGCTAAGAACATCAAGTAAATAACAATTAGTATGATCTGTTCTACCGTTTTTTACATCAAAGAAGTCTGTCTTTGAAAGAGACTCGCATTGAGGGCCTCTCAACTCTGCCCCTCCTTAGCCAGCGAAGGAGCGGACGAGCTTTCTTAAAAAAGGGAGTTATTTTAAAAACAAGCCCTGGTGCATGCTTGAAGCAGGTAGGGGGCTATATTAGGTATGGAGAAGATTAATGTTTGTGTGTAGTTTTGTCATTAATACTTCGAATATTCTTGTATTTCAGATATCCAGTTATTCCGAAAAACAAGAAGCCAGTTGCGGCAGAAACTTTAGAGATTCATTCAGTCCAGTCGTGTTTATAAGGATCTGGGCCCAGGTTTGTTTTTCCCAAACTTTTTGATTATTGTTGTAGTTTGATAAGATGTAGTTCTCTTCCAGAGAATTATACGGAGAAGCGTGCAGTGTTGTTATCGGAAGTTTTAATTAATAATTCAAACGACAGATGTTTTTTTTTTACTGTCACCTTCAATATAGGCGTTAAAAATGGCATCAGGTTCTGGGTGTTGCTTTCGCGTTTGAACTAGCTAAAGATGAATCGCCGTGCGCGCCTAAGAATGAATGAGTGGTGAGCTCAAACACCACCTTTACAGCCTTTGTTTTGTCCAGTACTAATTTCAGTGGCCCTTTCAGGAATTAGTGGTTTTCTATGAAAGAAAAACCAATAATGACAAGAAAAGTCTTCATAAATGATAACTGCAATCAAGGACTTTTATTATGATCTATGATCTAACATCGTTTATTTTTAAAAGTGTCAGGATTCGTGGAAAGTTCCCAACATTAATTTAAATTCGAAAGGAAATATTTTACGGGATATCAGCTGCAAGTGTTGTCAATGATTTCAACTGTTCTTTCCAAAGATAAATTTTCACACGTTTGGTTTACTCTCTAAATTATACATATATAAAAAAAGAACTCGGAGAAAGTAAAGCCCACTTAAAATTAAAAGTCATTAACGCACTGCAGAGCTATACACTGTTAATTTTTGAAAAAGGTTTTGATTAATCCACTGCTGAAGTATGCCTTGCGGAAATTAAATGTTCTTTTAGGATAAGATTCAGCATGCTTCACTTTATATGAATGTTTTCTCCTAATAATGATAAGGTAGAAATTTTTACCCACAACTCTGAATTCTTCAGGAGCATTTTCCTTACATTGTGCGTTCGCGGTAAGTCGAGAAAGAACGTGATCTTCGCTATGAAATCTTCAGCCATGATTAGAAAAAATCACGCCCATATAACAATTTACACTTGTCATGATTTTTTATGGAACTCTTTGTTGAATGAGTGATTTTGAGCGAGTAATCCAAGTTTCGATTCCAAGGCCGATTCGAAAGACTATGACATGGAACAATGGAGAATAAAATGACTGCAAAATCACCGCTCAAATCAGTAATAACGACATCAGAAAACAAAAGAGATTATGAAAATGGCATCTGAAAAAGGAACTAGCATGATTTTAAGAATTACGTATGGTTTGCTTGTTGTCAAATCTCACGCAACTTTGTTTGAGATTCATCTATTCTTTCATGCAACGATATACGGCTAATGTGTTTGCCCTGATTAATATAAAGGGAAATCGAGAACTCATTGTGTTGTCAGCAATATTTCCTCTGTATTTCCTTAGTATTTCCGCTCTGTGGTGATTTTATCGCCTCGATAGCCACGAATTCAGTTTGACTTTTTGCAAACGAAGATATAAAATCCTGGTCACGCTTTCACTCTATATGGAGTTTCACATGCTTTTTGTTTTTACAAAATATGAGCATAAAGGAAAGAAAGAAAAAACCAAAAGAACAAGTTAGAAAGAAGAGAAAATAATCAAACGCTCAGTTGAAGAACTATTATTTATTAAATCTATAAAAACGAGTTTTCTCAAAGTAGGGTCAAATCTTTTTTATTAAACGATAAATAAGCCTGCACTCAATCGCGAAACACTACAATTCGTAATTACTTCTGCGGGAAGATGAAATACTTATTTCCCCTTTTAATTATTTGGTAGATGTGGCTTATTTCCTCTGATTATTAACTGCATTGCATCTTTGAAAAAAAAATCCTACCATAGAGTGATTTTACATAATTATACACATGAATGTTCAAGTTGTTAGCCGTTATCACAAGCGCTTGACGCAACTCTTTTTAATGAGTTTTTCTCTGACTTAGAGGTAAATTTGTCTTTTATATAAAGGAACACCTTGCGATTTTCCTTTTTTTCCTGAAATAAATGGTTTAAGTGGCGTCGTCTTTGATCTTTACTAATGAAAAACAAATTTTCATGTTTGCGATAGATGTGGTCAAGTAAACAAACAGCGCAACGTTTCCAACTCCTCTATCTCATAAGTATTCTATGCCAACTGAGTTCACAGTATCTTCACTGGAAATGTCACTGAAATAAACCAGCCTTCAGATCCTCAATATTATATATAGTTACCATGTTTACGAGATGTGAACAAAAATCTTTAAAATCAACAAGACCAAATTTGAAATAATGCTTAATGCTGAAATAATGAATAGCCTAAAATTACGCATGGATTGAAGCTACAATCGGTAAACATGAAATAAATATTTCTAGCTTTTCTCGTTTCTCGCAAATTGTTTTGGAATTTTGGCCTTACTAAAATGTTTTAAGATTAGTTTCTGCTTTTCGAAAATAATGCGATATGAAAATCTCTGTGAATGTCAAAGGGGTATTTTATAGTTTTACGATAGGTAAAATAACGTTAAGTTTTTTCAATAACATGATTGTTCACTCGCAGAGTCTTGTTGTGGCTTTTCTAACATTTTTGTGTTTTTTTTTGTCACGTTGTGCGGCGTGGTTTTACTGTAGTTTCACTGTTGTTTTGGTGATTTCCCGTGATTAAGCTCGAAACGTAAGCGGAGCCCAGCTGTGTTGGGATTTAATTTAATATTTGTCTCCTGCTCACAGCAAATGGTGTCGATCAATTGATTTCTCATAAAAGGTAAAAGCTGAGGATCTAGGAAAATACGGAAAAGATCCAGATTTTCTCCAAACGGTATCAATAAATGTTTAAGCAGACAGGCGATGAGAACGAAAAAAATTAATCAACTTCGGTGACCTTTCCCGACAGCCCGACAAATTTCAGGAATTATGACTTAGGTAAACTGTAGTAAATATTTGTAATCCAAAAGGATCAGTTTCTGTGTGGCACAGTAAACAGTTCAAAAGTTGTAAATAATAACAATTCAGTGCCAAATTAAACTCAATGTTTATAGCAGACGTTTCGGGCCTAGCCCTTCCTCAGTGCTAAGTTGAGTTTTGAAAGGTAAACTGGTAAACTGTAAGTCTGCTTACGAGCCAAGTGGTCCATCAGACCGGCGAATATCTCCGGTTTCTGTGGCATGAAGCGACTAGGAGTATTTCTACTCCCACCTGGATGGGATTCTAGTCCATCCCAGGGCTACCCCCAGCATCAAATTCACCAGTACCCATTTATACACCTGGGTGGAGAGAGGCGCTGTGAGAGTAAAGCGTCTTGCCTAAGAACATAGCATAATATCCCCGCGGCCAGGGCTCGAACCCAGACCTCTCGATCCGTAGGCGAGCGCACATCGCGCTTCCTTGGGAAGATGAAATTGCCGAGTTCCACGTAAATAGTAAAAAGGTCTATAGTGGAATTCTTTCTATAACTATATGTGTATGACTCTGTATTGCACCTCCAAATTCATCATGTAGGCAATTAATTGTTTTTTTTTTTTTCCAATACACCTTTTGGATAATTATATTCCCCGGCATGACTTGAAGTATTAGGAGGGGATTTTACCAGAAAAAGCCCTATGAACTCTATTTAATATTCACGGAATCGATGACACTGGATCAAATGGATTTTTCCACCTGGCAGGTTCATTTGTCTTTTGTGCCCCCAACTTCGCATTATCAACAGGCGACTTAAAGAATCAGTCAATTAATGAGACAGAGGAGTTATCACCTACGGTGTTTCATCATCGGCGGTTTTGAGTTCATTCTAGCAGGAAGCTTCTTTACCCGATTTGTCGCTGTCAGAACGAACGTAAAGACATATCAAGGTTTGTCTCATGAAACTGCTTAAAACGCTCTCTAGGATACGGCTACTAGCAGCTAAAAGTGAGTTTTCGCGATTTGTTTGCTTGTTTAATACGTTAGGCCTTCAGTTTAGCAATCTCAAAGCTGAAACAGCACAAATCTGTGGAACTCAGAATATGTTGCAAAACAAAACAATTGAAACATTGTAATTTTACAGTTTTTTGCACTACACTTATCAAACAAAACTTTTATACAAGATATACAAAATTCTATGTCTCCATTATGTTGGTTTTCAATTTGGAAAAATGAGTTATCTTATACATTTGTTTCTGAAGGCGCCCAGTATGGCAATTTATTTCTGAAAGATAAATTTCGTGTCGAAGTAGGAAGATAATCCATTTGATTTCTATTAGTTTCATGATTTTATTATTATTTTCAATGCACAGTTTAAAAGTGCTTCGCAGTAACAATTTTATTCAGATATTCATATTCAGTGACGATTGTTAATGGCAAAGGTTGGTACTTAGTACTCCAAAAACACTACAATAATCTCTAGAACGTTTGTGTATCGGTCTAAAGATGCTTCCATTCAATTCAGTCCGTTATAGCTTCGTGTTTACTCGGCAATATTCTGCACGTACAGATCGGGATCTGTTTAGTGAACTAACAATTAATGTGTGAATAGGTGTTGGCTAAAAAAGGACACAAATTAATCTGTACTGAAATTGTTCGAGGCAAGAGGTTTGCTATTTCGCAAACCCCACCAAATACGCACTGGGTTAAATCGTGTGACGGAGAATTTGGACGCCTTGAGCGCTTACTTGAGTTATTACACCATTCCCTCTGCTGCACTTTGTTAGACTAATAATGATAATTAATTCCATTGAATGGACCAACTGGAAGTCCCGTTAAAATAATTTACCCCATGGTCAACTCCTCTTAATGAACTTTGATGGCTTCATTAAGCAACAACAAAGCCAGCAGAATTATCTAACACAGACATCGCATGAAAACTGATCCACTTGTTTTAAATTCTCTTGAGAATATACATTTCCTTTCAGTCTCCTTTTGTATGATATGATCAAACAATGACCGCATTTTGTAATTTGATTCCACAAACACCGGCTCACTAAGATGCCGCTGGCTCAGATTCATAATCATTTATTTTCTTCGGAGATTTGGCTTGAATATTGAACTTTCGTCTTAGTTTGTTATTTACGAGTGGTGCTAGCTCATAAGTGTACTGTCATTAATTATGCAAGCGGCATAATTGCTCCTTGCGAAATTCGTTAATTATACTAAAACATTGAAAAAAACATCACAGGCAAGAAACTAATTGCACTTTCAACCGAGGGTTGGGCGAAGACATATACAGAACCGAGCACTAATAATCTAAATTAGTTTTGTTCAGTAGTAACGTACAAAACACCGTGACCCTCATGAGAAGGGATTTTTTTTAGAAAGAAAAGGGATACATTGGCCTCAGTTATAGGTCAGTAATTACGTAGCTAAAAATGTAAAATTTGTAATTCTAGGTCAGTTATTTTACAAAAATGTTTTTTTCACTACACCGCACTGCTGGCGAGACCGCGAAATTTATTAAAGTAAGTTATGATCGCTGAGTTTAAACAATTTTACAGAAATCGTGGACACAATTTTTATTCTTTATCTAATGACATTGTACAAAGCAAGTAATGGAATCCGAATCGGAAACAAATCTGAGTTGAACAATATGACCAAAGCTTGTTGTATTCTCAGAAAGGGCTGTTTTCGCGCTTGTTGTCTCGGAGGCCGCATAATTTATGCGGTCATACCTTGCTTTTCCTGCAAATTTTCAATTTAATTGCTCTTTGTTCAAGTTTTTTTTTCTTTTTTTTAACAAATGAATACAAAAGCCCTTGGTTTATTCAAGGAACAGTGTCTTTTTGAGTCCAAGAAGCTTTATTGTTTTGATTATTCTGGAATCTATGGTATTTCGTTTCTCCGTGCATGAGTAAGACTGAAATATATAACTACTTCCAATGTAACATAGGCGAATGATCATTGTCAATCGCTTAGGTAATGATAGCTTAAAAGCAATCATTAACATTTTTTTTGCCACATGTGTGATTTTCAGTGGTTCGCCAGTTAATTTCACAAATGATGTTGTTTTTTAATTTGTCGTTGTTGCAGCGGTTGAAAAACTAAGACAAGACATGATATTTTAGTATATTCTTTTGGATATAACTAATATATTTGAGGAAACATTTCAAGTTAATAACTTCTAGCGTTATTTCATTATTGGTCTGTTTGAAAACATCTCTTCACAAGGCGCATGAGGAGCTTATCCCTTCTCAGGAGTCAGCGGGAATCTCCCAGCGCGACGTCTGTGACGTGACGTAATAATTACATTAGGAACAGAGCGGCTGAGTAGCCCAGAATAGCACTTTCGAAAATGAAGAATTTTGGAAACTTTTTTAACTTCTTGGTACACCAAAACTGATCGTAAAATCTTCGTTTTCTTCCAATTTCTTCCAGAAAAATTAATAAACAAATTTGCAAGATTAACGTGAGGTTATTAAGTTAAAAATAACGTCGGCAATGAACGAAAAAGGGTATTTAGATCTAATCCTACAACTTTCTGAAAGCCATATTTCTGTTAATCATTGTGTAAGTGATTATAGATCGGTGAAACCTTTCAAATGTAGATTACTCGCACAATGTAAAGACATGCACGTGTAATTACGCTATTTGCTTTTGCAATTCTTTTTAGTAAATATACTCCACAAGGTTTGACGCAAAAAAGAAATCTAGAAATCTAGCATTTATTCGGAGCTATCTTTTTATATTAGGTGCACATTCACTGGCGTGCCTCATGCGATTAAGTCAATGTTATTTATGTAAGTAGATCTTGTTTAATTTCGCATTTCCTTTTCTAGAAGTACCGAGTTAACAGCCACCTGGTTTACATGCCTAAAGTAAGGAAATTGGCCGAAAAAAATCTTTGCATCCTTGTTAACTGATTGAGCGAAGGTGTTATTGAGAGCGAGCAAATGATTATTTTTCATAGGCTACATACGCGACGTGTAGGCGGATAAAATATAACAATTGCCAATAACGAGATTTAAATTATATATTTCCACCATAGAGAGACAGAGTAATATTCATTTATCTGTTTAATTACAGATTTAATTGTCTATAAAACATCGGAAACTCGGCAAGGAAAGAGAGAAGACATTGTAATTCGTCAGTAGTGTAAAAGCATTGATAATTACTTCGTTACATTCTATTTTGTCTTCGCATGTAACTGGAAGAAAAGGCACCCAAATAATCTTCAACTACGAAAAGAATCCGGCTAGAGTTAACAGTTTAGAAACAGAGATATAGAGGTATGTTTTGCAAAAATTATGATTCAGGTTTTGTTTCGTCTCATATTCCTTTAGTTTCAAGCTAAAAATCTCACATCTCATTACCGGTTGTAATACAGTCTGTTTAACATTAGCTCTGTTAGCTAGATTTTGAGTATTCGAATTTCCAGGCATATAAACTTCTGAGGTTGTGGAAGTCGATGGCTTAAAGCCAGATCAAACGAAAGTCATTTAGAGTTATTTAAATTGACTAGGTCTAAAATTCGCCCCCCAGGTAACTGCTACTTCTCATGTGTTCTGTCAGATTTAAACCTGCTCAAATTTTAATAAAGTCACTGAGTTTTTGCGCTGTTCTCGTCAACGCTTACATACTCTCAGCTTGTTCGTCGACCTCACCCCGCCGCGAGGATGATGGTCGATGAACGCGAAGAATCTCATTATCAAGAAGCTCATTATCAAGTTTTGATTATGCGGGCGAAGGCGCATTTAACCCACTTTGTTTGCTGATGTAGATTCATTAAACCCCGCTGACAATAACACAGCAAAATCTACGGGCTTCGTCACATTCCCGTTATGTGTTTTTAATCAGACGTTTTCATACAGAGATTGGAAATGAGTGTAGGAAGTCTTGACCCCAGTTCTGCTTTTGTAAACTGGAAAACAAATCTGAGAATTTAAAACGTTCCGAATTTGTGATGAATTCAGAAAAATCGTTACCACTGTGAACGGCCCTCAGTTACAAGACGGTTAAACTTGTTTAAACTTAATGATACGAATTCGATGAAAAAATAGCTAGCCAGCAGATAGGTATACACAGAGTAAATTAATTTTATTCCACTGAAAATAAAACTACTTCTTTTCCTACTTATTTTATTCATGCGTTGATACCACTTTGTTATTCAAAGTTTGAAAGTATAGCTCCCTGCTGAGATGCACGGATAGAAATTGTAATGAATTTCAGCAAAAAAGCAAACACTGATTATAGTTTTACTTTGACCAGGAAGTTTATTTTTGTTGTTATGTTTCTTTGATTTCAAAATGATCCTACTCTTTAGAAAGAAAACTTTTGTTATCGTTGGGAACTTACTGCACCTGCTGTTTGTTTTAGAATGTTACTCTGTTATCTCGAAGTGTTAATAAGTCAGGAAAAGGTTCCCGTTTTACGCTTCCTTTTTTCTTGTCGTGTCAATGTCAATGCATGCAAAGGGATAAAATCAACTCAGATAAGCTAGGAAAAATCCAAAATATTTTGCATTCACTGGACATTAATTGCAAAGCACATGTTTGTATACAATCGTTTATGTATTGAAAAAAAGATTCAACTTGTACGTAATGCACTAATTAATATAATCCCTAAATTTCACTTCTCGCTGGCTGCGGTAGTATTTTTAAAAATAACTAGTGGTAATTAAAACAGAGAGACGTTTGGCGCAGCTAGAGAGCAGAATTTCTGAATCCCTTTTGTTATAACCTCGAGTGTCCTGGTGAACAGCTTGATAACATTCAACACAGGGGGGTGATCATTTTAAAATAAACTCAGTGTTCGTTTCTCTTTCTCAGAAGAGACGACAAGTAAGTAAAGAGCAGTTGTTGAAATAAATGGTGTAAGATGGCGGACGTGGCAGGCGGTGCAGGTATGTTTTATGATTGAACTGGGTTAACCATGTCCCTTATTACTCGACATCATTCATGCAATTAATAACCTCTTAAAATTAGTCTTGGGAGGCGCAATGGCTTCATGGTTAGTGCGCTCGTCTCCGGATCGAATGCTCCGGGCTCGAGCCCCGGCCGGGAATATTAAGTTGTGCTCTTGGGCAAGACACTTTACTCTCACAGTAACTCTCTCCACCCAGGAGCGATGGACTAGCATCCCATTCAGGGAGGAGTGGAAATACTCCTAGTAGCTTCATGCTACAGAAACCGGGATAAGCTCTGGCC